>NW_027507758.1:399418881-399513881 GCF_037356315.1 Lithobates pipiens | reverse complement strand
ATTCCGTTGAGATAAATTCTGTCAAGCCTCTAATAGGATGATTTACTTTTGCACATGTTTGACACTGTCTACAAGTAAAAAAAAAACACCCTGATCCCAAAAAGTCATGTTTTTTTTTTTAACCACCATATCGCCAAAGTTAGGGGCTTTTCTATATATGAATGTAGGGCAACTTGGAAGTGATTGGCTTAATACCTTGTCCATGCATAGTATATGCCAGTGTTGTTTAAAAATCTACTCAACGTCCCTATACTGAACGTGGTAGCGGAGGACAGGCTGATCCGCTATCAGCTGGAGTGAAACGGTTTACGGCTACGGCAGAGAGCGGTAGGACAGACCTCATACACCTGAACACTAGGCTGTGAATTAATGAACCAATGCTTCATACTCTGTTTTGTTTGTGAGTGTATAAATCAATGGTTTTTAAGCTTTATTAAAAGTTCATATTTTATGGAATTACGCTATGTCTATTTTTTCCATATATCTTTTACCGAGATATTGAGAATTGATCTGTACAGGATGTGGATGGTGTAGCGAATTGATATATCACAGGAGTTTTGATATGTCTGATTGACAGGCTGGTTCTGGTAAGAGCAGTACCAAAGGGGAGCCTTGTCTATCACACATCCCCTTGTGTGTGTTTTTTCTGCACGTGTGGAGGTGAATCGGATAGATGGGATGTGGCGCAACACATCTTGCAACATAAAAAATCTTGTTGTTCAGTATATAATTGATGAACAAATATTTACATAGATTTGATTTGGACTTTTTAGACTGTCAATTTTATACACACTTGATATGAAAATTATTATATACAGCAAACATTGGAGTTTGTATTAAATGATCAGCACTGCTAGGTCTGTATATAACTATTTGTTTTAAAGATCTTTTTAGATGATAAATACTTTTTACTTGTTTTGTACTATTTATGTGTATTTTTTTACATCTTTGCATGCTATAAAATATTTTTTTCCATCCATCTACCTCCACAATGTCATTCGTTTAAAGTCCCAAATTCCTTCTTTATGTACTTGAACCAGGGATGCAGGCACACTACATATGTGCTTCATTTAATGTCCCAAATCCCCCCCCCCCCCCCCCCCCTTTATACTGCACATCAGGGCCATCTTTAATATTGATTTGACCCTGGGCAAAAAAATTCTTAGCCCCCCCCCCCCATGCAATTTCCCTCTCCACCTGCTCTGAGACATACAATAAATAGCAGCTAGACTCAAAATCAGATCAGACAGTGATTGCAATTGGTTGCCAGAGGTTACAGTATATCATTACCGCTTACTGACTGGTTCCTAGAGGTTACGGCACAAATTATGGCTCACTGATTAATTGCTAGAGGTTACAGCACATGAATTCTGATTGTTAATTGGTTACTAGAGATTATTGTACAGTAATACTGCTCACTGATTTGTTGCTATAGGTTACAGCACATCTTCTCCTCACTGCAGGGGGACATGATATACATAGGAATGCCACCTTTATTTACATATCAATGATATTTACATATGATTGACGTTTATTTACACGTAAACACAGGGTCTGCAGGTGAGTCGTCTGTACACAACAATAGGGCAGAGCAGAGCAGCATTAATAGCAGCACTTCACACTGAGATATCAGGACGTAGCACAGGACAAAAACTTTAAGGGACAAGGGAATTTAATCTGGGATAGTTGACAAGTATAAGGCAGCTACTTTGGGCCCCACAACAATGACAGGGCCCAGGGAAGCTGCCCCTTTTGCCCTTCCTTAAAGACAGCCCTGCTGCACATTATTACTGCTCACTGGTTGCTATGGATTACTGCTAATTACCCAGGGGGTGGGGTGGTAGGAAGCTGGTAGAGGGCTGCAGGTGGGATGATGATGGGAGTGTGGTAGTAGGAAGCTGGCAGAGAGGTACAGGTGGTAGGAAGCTGGCAGAGGGGTACAGGTGGGGTGAAGGTGACAGGGTGGTTGGAAGTTGACAGAGGGGTACAGGTGAGATGAAGGTGACAAGGGGGGTTGGAAGCTAGCAGAGGGGTACAGGTGGAATGATGACAGGAGGGGTTGGAATCTGGCAGGGGGTACAGGTGGGATGAATATGACAGGGGGTGGTAGTAAGCTGGCAGAGGGGTACAGGTGGGATTATGATAATATGGGGGTTGGAAGCTGGCAGGGGGTACAGGTGGGATGAAGATGACAGGATTGGTTGGAAGCTGGCAGAGGGGTACAGGTGGGATGAAGTTGAAAGGGGTATTGGAAGCTGGCAGATGGGTACAGGGATGAAGATGACAGGGGGTCGGTGGGATGCCAGGCACGGGGGATGATAATGATGATGACTGGTGGACAGTAGGTAGCATTATATACCAGATGATACATATCGGGGTTATGTGGGTGGGACGGCTGGCAGCAGTGATTTTTGGGGCACCCTCGGTCAAGGAGGTGATGTCACGGGATGGGCAGGACTGTCCGTCATGCTTTACCTTGAGCGGCAGACAGGCTCCCCGATGATCACCAGGCACAGCTCTGGCAGGTTCCTCCATTACAGAGACCATCTGGTGTCTGTCCTGGAGAGTGGATCAGGGAGCTCCTCAGCTGACACGCTCTTCACGTTGCAGGAGATCTGCAGAGCCTGGCAGAAGGGAAGGAGCCAGAGGAGGGGAGTACATGAAGCCCTGGGACCTCGGGAAGTGATTAAGTGGTCAGTCCTCCCCCTGTCTGAGCAAAACTATTTGCAGGCATAAACAAGGCCCTGAGGACACACCGACCGGGGGGTCATTCGCTTCCACTTCTCCTGTGCTGTCATTAGACTGCCAGCCACTCATGAGCGGCACACCTCCTTCATATGGCTTCCATGGCACTTGCCATATGAGCCATACCCTGGATATGTCACTGCTGGATACGCCCCTGGTCTCTTATCGGGTGCAGCGGTGCCATACTCCCGCTGTGGCAGTCCCGGTTGCTGCTCGCCACTGACTGACATTCCAGTGGTGGTTGGTTGCTAGGACAGCCCAGCGTCTAGCAACTAACTACGTGACTCCGCCCCTGGCATTCAGTGGAGAGTGGAACTTTCCTGGCTTGCAGTCTTGTCCTGGGCTGGCTGCTGCCACACCTCCCGGCTCACTGTCTCCTCAGTGGTTGGTTGCTATCAAACAACAACAGTTTTGCTAACTCCGCTCCTTCCCAGTGTGGAACCTTCTCATTTAGACCTGGCTGCTGCCAGCATCCCGCCTCCCCCTTCAAATGTTGTGAATTTAAAGAAGGTAAGAAACTTTAGGAGGCTTATATTTAATGCTAGAGAAGGAGCAGCTCTGGGGTCTCCGATGTAAGGGGGGGGGGGCTCTCTGGGGTGTGTTATGTAATGGGAGGCTCTCTGGGCACCCTGTTGTAAAGGGGGGCTCTCTGGGGACCCTCATGTAAGGAAGGGGCTCTCTGGGGACCCTGATGTAAGGTGGAGGCTCTTTGGGGACCCTGATGTAAGGAAGGGTCTCTCTGGGGACCCTGATGTAAGGAAGGGGCTCTCTGGGGACACTGATGTAAGGTGGAGGCTCTCTGGGGACCCTGACATAAGGGGGACTCTCTGGAGCCCCTGATGTAAGTAGAGAGGCTCTCTGGGGACCCTGATGTACTGAGCAAAATACAAAAACATACTTGGGGGGCACACCCTAAAATGCTTTACATTCAAGATGGTGCTGGTATAAGACCAAAAACAATACAAAACAAATTACAGCGCACACATACAAAAATGACATTTATCCTGCAAGGCTAGTTAAAAACACCTGAACATATTAAAAAATACGGGTGTTTGGTCACACTTTATGGTCATGTAGTGCTAAGCCCACTTACTGCAACAAAGTACCCCGAATTAGTGGATCCTACCCTAGTAATAGAATGAAAGAACCTGTGTCTCAACCATGGGAGATATGTGGGAGAACTGAAGGGATTCCTCCTATGCACTGGTGGCCACTAATAAGAGGTAATGAAGAGGGGGAGGGGTGCTCCAGCCCAAGAGACCTGGCCAGAGTCCATACAAGATACAAAAACATACTTGGGGGCACACCCTAAAATGCTTTACATTCAAGATGGTGCTGCTATAAGACCAAAAACAGTACAAAACAGATTACAGCGCAAATATTACAAAAATTACATTTATCCTGAAAAGCAAATTAACCACTTCAATACTGGGCACTTAAACACCTTCCTGCCCAGACCAATTTTGAGCTTTCAGCGCTGTCGCACTTTGAATGACAATTGCGCGGTCATGCTACACTGTACCCAAATTAAATTTTTATCATTTTTTTCCCACAAATAGAGCTTTCTTTTGGTGGTATTTGATCACCTCTGCGTTTTTTTTTTTTTGCTAAACAAATAAAAAATTACCGAAAATTTTGAAAAAAAAAATGTTTTTTTTGTTTCAGTTTCAAAACTTTGTACATAAGTACATTTTCTCCTTCACTGATGGGCACTGATGGGGATACACTGATGGCAATGATAAGGCGGCACTGATGGGCACCGATGAGGTGGCACCAATGAAGTGGCACTGATGAGGTGGCATTGATGGACACTGATATGTGGCACTGACACTGATGGGCACTGATAAGCGGCACTGATGGGTGGCACTGATGGGCGACACAGATGGGCACTGATAGGTGGCACAAATTGGCACTGATAGCTGGCATGGATGGGCATGGATGGGCGGCATTGGATGGGCATGGATAGGCGGCACAGGTGGGCATGGGTAGGCGGCACAGGTGGGCATGGGTAGGCGGCACAGGTGGGCATGGATGGGCACTGATAGGTGGCATGGATGGGCACTGATAGGCGGCACATATGGGAGCTGATAGGCGGCATTGTATTTTAATATACTGTACTAATGAATGCCAATCAGTGCCAAACAATAATGCATGCCAATCAGTGATGCCCATTGCGGGCACTGATTGGCATCCATTATGGGCACTGATTAGCATCCATTGTGGCACTGACTGGAATCCCTGGTGGTCTAGGGTGGCATACCTTATCCTGGGCATCCCTGGTGGTCTGGTGGCGTCCCTGGTGGTCCAATGTGGGCATCCTCGGGGGGGCTGTGCTGATAATCGATCAGCACAGGCCCCCCCCTGTCAGAGGAGCAGCCGATCGGCTCTCCTCTACTCGCGTCTGACAGACGCGAGTGAGGAAAAGCCGATTACCCGCTCTTCCTATTTACACTGTGATCAGCCGTGATTGGACACGGCTGATCACGTGGTAAAGAGTCTCCGTCGGAGACTCTTTACCGAGATCGTAGTTGCAGGGTGTCAGACTGACACCCCGCAACAACGATCGCCGCGATGTGCGCCCCCGGGGGCGCGCAGCGGCTCATAATCCTGATCACGACGTCCGATCAGGATTATGAAACCACTTTGCCACCGTCAATTTGTAATAGGGCGGGTGGCAAGTGGTTAAAAACACATGAACATATTAAAAAATACAAGGGTTTGGTTAAACTATATGGTCATATAGTGTTAAGCCCACTTGCTGCGACAAAGTACCCCTGAATTAATGATGTAATGAGGGGAGCTCTGGAGGCCCGGATGTAAGTGTTAGCAGATAAGCACAGTGAGACCAACTCCAAAATGGCATTGGGGGGCGATGTTGTGTGTGCATTACTTTGTTGTTTTGAATCTGTTTTACATTTCCTTTTTTTTGCTTGGACAAAGTTCACCTAAGTCCTAGAAAACCAACCAGCAGGTCACATTGGACTGACAGTGGGCAAAGCCTGATGGGGAACTAGATCCCCATCAGGTCCATCTTGCCTGTGATTGACAGCTTGTTGGTTGGGCTGACTGGCTGAATGGGGCCTTTACTCTCTCTCACTTCTCCTTCCTCTTGACTTCCTGGTGTACGCACTCGCTAATACCCAAGACCAGGGGGGCCGCATTCATGTGGCATCAACATTTCGGCGGCAGCCCAACTTAGATCCGAGCTGTAAGTCCCTGCGTCTATGTATCATAAACAATAATACACACTTCTGCCCTCACACTTGTGTATCACCACTGCGCTTACACTAAAAAAAAAAAAAAAAAAAAAAAATAGCAAACAAAACAAAAAACACTTGCTGCCCCTCTAAATAAATAATAATGTGCAAAAATCCTACCAAGCAGTGTAGAATGAGCGGCGCTAAATATGTCTATCATAACCTGAAGCTGTCATACAGATGCCTCCTGCTCTATACACCTGTTTAGGATGCAACATTTTGAAGGAGACACTACCTTGCAGTGTCCCATTCCACCAGTCCAGGTAGACTCTACCACCCATCCCCCAGTGACAGAACGGGTCCTATCAGAAACCAGTGCGGACCCTATGCACATGCACAATTAGCTCTTTCTCTTCTGTACCTTACGACTAGGTCCCTAGGGTCTCTGCGATGCAGGCCTGGTCCCAGTTGCATTGACCGCTCGGGAGGTAGGCCATGAACCTCTCCCCTCACTATACAGTACATAAAACCCGTCACCCCTGCCGGTACCATTCCCACTGTATGGCTCTCATATCATTCTTCTCTGGTACTTGTTGCCCCAAGCAACAGCATGTCACCATTTTACCCCGTGTGTGTGCATTACAGGCCCTGTTCTTCCATATGCCATTACCACCATGCATGCCTTTAAGTAACTTCAGGCCAAAGTATCAAACAATTTACTTTAATAAGGCGAGAGAACAATTCAACATACAGTGCAGTCTTTTTCTAACATCCCTAGTCCCTAACTATAGGCTTGTATCTGCCCCGGCATACCTGCTTAGGAAAGAGCCTATACTGGTGTCTTCAGGAGGACTGAAGACACCAGATATCCCCCTACATGTGGAAAGCTCTAGGACACTGAATTGTAGCAGCTTTGTTATAATCAGGAACAGGAGCAAGCACTCTTCTACATCTTGCCGACTGGGTGTGTCTTTGCTTTCCATTCAACAGGCTGTGTGTTATGGGACTACAGGTCCCAGCAGTCCCAGGCATGTTGGCAGGCTCCTCATAGCAGGCATATTCAGTGATGACAGATAGAAGAAAAGAAAGCTGGAGCAGGGACAAGCAGAGCCCATCCAGGCAGATGTTGTACTGGAGAATTGGGTTACATTGCAACATCAGTCAGCTTACCCTCTTTCCCATGTGGCTGGTCTCTGTCAAAGCAAAACGCCTTCCTAATGTATACACACAGGAAAAGGGGCAGAATCCCAGCAGAAGCATGGCAAAAGCAGAGACCCATGAGATACAGTTAACTCCTTCCCTCCCAGCCAGACAGCAGCTGCTAACTAGCATTTTCTGCATAAATAATAATGTTTTGTGCTTTTGAATCCGCTCATTGCTATCTGCTGTCAATCATAAATATGGTGGACCTGACAGGGAGTTATACCTAGAGTTCCCCATCAAGCTCCGCTCACCTGATGAATCAAATTCACAGTCAGTGTGCAGGTTGGGTGGCGATAGCCTGATGGGAAATTCCGAGACTAATTACCTAGAGGGTCCATCTTGCGTATAATTAACAGCACAAGGCAGTGGGCAGATTCAAAAGCCACTATTGGGCAGAAAATCAGCTATGGATCCACCCACTGCTGTGCACTGTCAATCATTAAAGCGGATCTAATGGGAAATTAGTCTACGTTCCCCATCGGGTTTCACGCACCTCAATACAGGAAGAAAGAGCACTGCGGAAGAAGTATCTAGTATGGACACCCCAACCTCAGTGCTTGGCACCAACAGATTCAGGTACCTGTCTCAGACAAGTACATGAATCGTTCGCAATCAGGGTCACTTTCAGTTTTGTGCCCCAAAAGGAATTCAAAAGGGTGTCTATGACACTTTTTATGAACTCCTCAGACTGTCTTTTGGGAATCATTTTCTAAATAAGAACCAAAGATTCTAAAAAAACAAAACAAAAAAAACAATGGATAGACTTATTCAGGCAAAGGCTGACAGGCAAAAGCCAAAATATGGGTTCAATATAAGAGGTTGTGAGTCAATGGGGTCTGATCTAAGCCTACATAACACAGGTGCTTTACTTGTATTGTATGCCCTTTTTATCATGCCACAAATTTGATTACTTCTGCACATGAACATAGTAGGAAATTCAATTCTTACAATTCTACTGTTCTACATAAAATTCTTTATTTTACAATGTAGGAGTTTTCTTACCCAGACCTAAATGCAGTGGTTTCTCCTTTTCTGATTTAACTGTCCAGAGTGGCAGCGTTCCCTAGGGCTGGAGTGAGTTCCAGCACCTGGCACTGCCAAAAAATGCAAGACTAGGACTTACATTTCCTGAGGGCCCCTATTACATACATATTGTATGTATTATTAGTGTGACGGGTGGGTTTTTCTGTCCTTATTAAAAGCAATATGGAACTCAAAAGCAAGCATTTATTATATTGCAGCTTATCAATTCTTAGATGGCTGCATTTGTTTTCTTTTTGAGACTTTCTTTCCTTTTATTCTAACCTGGTGATCCTGTCAGTAACATATAAAACAAAAACAATTCCATAGCTCAACCCACCAACCAGTCTGCTGACCAACCAAATTAACCTGTCTATCTGTCTGTTAAAAGCAGGGGTTTAGTTAGCACAGATTTGCAAACGCATGTGTAAGCTGCAAGGCCTCGTCACTGCACCCTGCATTGCTTGCAGTCCTAACACTACAAATTTATAAGTGTATCCACAGTGGAAGCACATGCATGAAATGGATAGATGTGGACAGATGAGCCTGGAGACAGCCTAAGCCCCATTAAAGGAACAGGAGCACACTGGACACCCAGCAAGAGCACAATGCCAGCGAAGGTGCCCAGTGTGTCCCCGGACCATATATACAAACAGTAACAAAAAACTGGCTACTGTCCACACCTATAACTGGCCTTCACAGTGAGGAGCCCATGGAGGGCATATACATATAAAACAAAGACAATTCCATAGCTCAACCCACCAACCAGTCTGCTGACCAACCAAATTAACCTGTCTAACCGTCTGTTAATAGCAGAGGTTTAGTTAGCACACATTTGCAAATGTATGTGTAAGCTGCAAGGCCTCGTCACAGCACCCTGCATGGCTTGCAGTCCTAACACTACAAATTTATAAGTGTCTCCACAGTGGAAGCACATGCATGGAATGGATAGATGTGGACAGGTGAGCCTGGAGACAGCCCAAGCCCCCTTAAAGGGGATCCTGCCATCAAGAGCGGGGCACTCTAATACAGGAGGTGTGTTATTGGCCAGATCACTAGATGAAAACAAAGGGAAAAAAGCCCAAAAAAATTCCAAAAGCCATGAATAAAGAATGGTACAAAAACATCATCCGAGAGCAACTTCTCCAAACCATTCAAAAAACAGTTTGGTGAGGAACAATGCCTTTTCCAGCATGATGGTGCACCTTGCCATAAGTCAAAAGTTATAACTAAGTGGCTTGGGGAACAAGACATTGACATTTTGGGTCCATGGCCAGGAAAATCCCCAGATCTTAATCTCATTGAGAATTTGTGGTCAATCCTCAAGAAGCAGGTGAACAAAAAAAAAACCCACAAATTTTGACAAACTCCAAGCATTGATTATGCAAGAATGGGCTGCCATCAGTCAGGATGTGGCCCAGAAGTTGATTGACAGCATGCCAGGATGAATTGGAAAAAGAAGGGTCAACACTGTAAATATTGACTCTTTGCAAAAACTTCATGTAATCGTCAATAAAAGCCTTTGACACTTATGAAATGCTTGTAATTATACTTATACCATAGTAGCATCTGACAAAAAGATCTAAAAACACTAAGGCAGCAGAGTTTGTGAAAATTTATATTTGTGCCATTCCTAAAACCTTTGGCCATGGCTGTATATTAGAGCAGGGTTTCTCAACCCACTGTACGCATACCCCTGGGGTACCTGCACCAAGGTCAGGGGGTACACCCAGTGCTCTGTCTCCTAAGTCCCACCCCCTGCACACATACAGTCCCCGGCTGCTTGCTGTAGCTGTGTTGCGCGGCACTGTTGTATCAACAGGAGACGTAGTCAGCCCTTTGTGCGTGTGGGGGGGGGGGGGGGGTGTCAGGCTTGGTGGCAGCTGCCCGGGGTCCTGTTAATGGAATGGAAAACCATCATGCTGACCGGAAGATGTTTCCCCAGCTGGGATTGACTCACCAGGGTCAGTAGGGGGCTCCATGTTTTCCCATCTCTGGGCTCCTCCCCTCTCCAGCGCACTTCGGATTTTCTGCCATGTGTGAAAATGACTGCTGTGGCTCCCTGATCCCCACTCCAGTCTGCAATCCTGCACATAGCAAGCTACTGCAGACATTAAAAAAGGTGACTCCTGCCTGCTCAGGAACTACACATGCCAGCATGCCCAGTCATCAGTGCCCCCTATCAGTGCCGCTTATCACCTCCTATCTGTGCCCCCTATCCATGCGGCCTATCAGTGCCATTCACTTTCTCAAGACAGGGGTACTTAGAATTTTTTTTTCGACTTGCAGGGGTACTTCGCTATAAAAGGTTGAGAAACACTGTATTAGAAGGTAAGATGCTGTGTGTTTTATGGTAGGAAGCTGTATGTATTGAGGTGCACGGTGCTGTGTGCATTAGGAATGGGCTGATTTGTGTATTGGGGAGCATGTACTGTGTGTATTAGTTGTAGGATGCTGTGTGCGCTGGGGCATGGCGCTGTCTTTATGATATTATATGTCAGGGATATGCAATTAGCGGACCTCCAGCTGTTGCAGAACTACAATTCCCATGAGGCATAGCAAGACTCTTAGAGCCACAAGCATGACACCCAGAGGCAGAGGCATGATGGGACTTGTAGTTTAGCAACAGCTGGAGGTCTGATAATTGCATATCCCTGTTATATGTATTGAGGTGCATGGTACTGTATACTAGATGTAATATGCTACGGTATGTGTGGAGTGTATAATACTGGGTGATTTAGGAGTATGATGCTGTGTATATTAGGGATAGAATGCTGTGTGTGAATTAGGTGTATAGTTTTGGGTGTATTAGGGGTAGGATGCTGAGTATATTGGGGTTCGAGATGCAGTGTGTGTGTTGGGACGCATGGTGGTATGTGCATTGGGGTGCATGGAGCTGTATGTATTAGGGGTAGGCTGCTGTGTGCATTAGGGGGCATGGTGATGTGTGTATTAGGAGATAGTATGCCATATGGATTAGAGGTTAGAGGTAAACTTTAGATTTTAACCATTGGACCATAAATCCATCACATATGGAGCTTTATATAGAGAGCTTTAAATAACAGAGTAAAGGGTTTCGAAAATAAGGAAGCTTAAAATGAATATGTGATTATAATGCTTAACGGGCCATAATTTAGGAAAGCAAATATACGCTACAAGAGTGACGGTAGTTATACTCAGAACATAATTAAAGGAAAAACCTTGATGCCATCACCCCTTACTGTCTATAATTTATAAATATGAAAAAGTCTATATATAAAAACTAGTACTACTCCAATTGCTTTACAATGCTTTATTCATGTGTCCTTGTGAATATGTTACTCTGCAGAGAGTTTCACCATGACTTTATAGTGCCAATGAAAACGACAGATAAGTTGATCCAGATAAAAGTAGATTATTTGGGCATAAGGTCAGGGCCTCTTTATCACTGCAGCACACCTTTCACGTGTTCTTCCATCTACATTGTATTATCCAAATCAGCCAGAGGATATAAGAAACATCATATGCGTAGAATATATACAACTTGTACTTACATTTAAAAAGGGAAAAAAAAAATCACATTTAGAGGTGCTCACACAGCAACTAGATCAGGAGCGTTAACATCTCTCCTTACCACTATACATTTTTTTCACTTATATTATTTATATGGATATTTCATTACAGATATAGTTGCAGCCTTATTTATTACAAACAATATGGGATGTACTTTAACTGCAAGGATCTTTGGCAACAAAGAATACACTTTTGAATATGTGTCCTTAAAGACTCACAGTAGGAGTTTTGAAGGAAGCTCATTAAAATACTACGGATGATTTAAAACTGGAAAAACTGACTGTATGCTTACTGAAATTTAGCAGAATGTATACGGTGCACTAATAATATGTTGGAAGAACATCTCAAGAATGCAATATAGAGGGACTGTAATGACTTTTGTTTAAAGTGTAAAGAACTTCAATTTTTTTCTCTTTTAGTTTGTTAAATACATCTTGAAAGAGTTTTGCTATATTTGTTCAATAGGTGCAAGAAATACCTAATCTTTTCCATATTTCAGTGCTGTCCTGTGCATATTTCATGTGTCATCTTAAGAAGTCTAATTGGCCCTCCTAGGTCTTGCCTTGTACTACAGAACAATTAGACCCTACAGTATATTGTAAAGATTATGACAGTGAAAGAAATTGGGAGCTGAGTGCATTTCTAGCAGTTTAACGGTTATTCTTCTGCACTTAGGCCTCATTCCTATGAGGCAGATCCGCTTACACGGAGTCCGCCTCTGTCTGCCAGCTCAGCGGGAGATCTCTCCGTTGATCTCTGCTGAGCCGGGGGATGGCACGTCCCTCTCCGCTCACTGAGCGGGGAGGGGCTTGTCGAGCATCGCTGGTTTCTATGGAGAGATCGGATGAAAACAGATAGCATGTCCATTCTCATCCAATCTCACTCAATCCGATCCGCCAGCGACGGGTCCGGACGTAGGGCCATCTGTCTGCTTTTGGTGGATCGGACATGTCACCGCTGACATCCATCGCTCCATAGACCAGCATGGAGCACCCGTTCAGGTCCGCCGTCAAAACTGACAGGCGAACCTGAACGGTCCAACAGTGTGAAAGGGGCCCAAGACATGAAATAGCATAAATTATGGAAAAATGTATCCCTTATGGTGCACTCGAGCTTTGGGTTAGAGGGGAGGTATATCTCCAGTTCATAGGTTGTTACTTGGTACCCTAAATAAGCTTTCTTACAGGTAGGAGTGGAAAAAACGATTTATCAATGGACAAAGATTTGGATAAGTGGCATAGGTTCTGTTGACTCCCTTTCAAGGGACTCTTAAATGTATTGTTAATTGAAGTTAATCTTAAAGCTCTCATGAGATGATATCTAGTTCCGTTGTGCCTTTCAAAACTGTATCCAAATTCCTCTCATCTCTTGAATCATACGTGGTAGGATTGCCCAAGACATAGATGTTTTGCGTTTGGGGTGGAGAAACTTGACTGGACTGAACCTCAACCCGATAAAACACCTTTGGGATGAATTGGAGTGCAGACATCTAGCCAGGCCTTCTCATCCAACATCATTACCTGACCTCACAAATGCACTTCTGGAAGAATGGTCAAACATTCCCATAGACACACTCCTAAACCTTGTGGACAGCCTTCTCAGAAGAGTTGAAGCTATTGCAGCTTCAAAGGGTGGGCCAACTCAATATTGAACTCTACAGACTAAGATTGGGATGCCATTAAAGTTCATGTGCATGTAAAGGCAGGTGTCTCAATACTTTTGAAAATATAGTGTATGCATGTAGCACTACCCCCAAAGGAGCAATTAGTAGTTTGGGTTCTCTTTTCTGCACCTCAACTCCAAGAACAACCTCAGTGTCTTCGGCACACCTGATAGAGTGAAAGTGTGAATACCTTTAACTCAATTGTAAATTACTATCTGTCTCTTCAGATGGCTAGTGTTAGGCCGGCCCCAACTGTACTGCAGGTGCCCATGAGAATAGTCCCAGTCAGAAATACTGTGTCAGGAACGGTGTCATTACTGGTTTCACCTGCTGGTGGCACTGTTACGCTCAGCACCAAAGGGTGTAATTCTGGTGGCCACCAGTTGGTGTCTCCCTGCCAAGACTACCTACCAGCTATCAAGCACACCTGTTGGGGTTTGCTGGACTTTCTTCTTCCCCAACAACCACAGTTGCCACCCAATACACCCTATTACCAATGAAATACCAGTACCCTGTTTCCTCCTGCTGCACCTACCCTGCCTTTAACCCTTCTGCTTCTTCTTGGCTGCCTCCATCAGCTCCACTAAATCTCCCTTCAAAAACTACTCCCCCTGTTTTACCATCCTTCTGCTCTTCACTTCTACCAGCTGCATCCACTACCTACAGCCTTGTATCCACATCTTCAGTGGCTAAAACCAAAAAGAAGCAGAAGTTTTTCCCAACCCATACCATCCTACCAGTATTCAATCCTGCCTCCACACCAGCTGATCCACTCCATTCTGCCATTCCAGTGCACGCTGTCCAGCCTGTTGTTCCGGTGCCCACGTTCCAGCCTGAAGTTCTGGTGCCTGTTTCCCAGCCTGAAGTTCTGGTGCCTGTTTCCCAGCCTGAAGTTTCAGTGCCCATCTTCCAGCTTGATATGCCTCTGCCTGCTGCCCAGCTTGAAGTGCCTCTGCCTGCTGCCCAGCTTGATGTGCCTCTACCCCCTGCCCAGCTCGATGTGCCTCTGCATGCTGCTCAACTTGATGCGCCTCTGCCCGCTGCCCAGCTTGATGTGCCTCTGCCTGCTGCCCAGCTCAATGTACCACTGCCCGCTGCCCAGCTTGCTGTGCCTCGGCCTGCTGCCCGGTTTGATGTGCCTCTGCCCACTGCCCAGCTTGATGTGCCTCTGCGCACTGCCCGGCTTGATGTGTCTCTGCCTGCTGCCCAGCTCGATGTGCCTCTGCTCGCTTCCCAGCTTGATGTACCTCTGCCCGCTGCCCAGCCTGATGACCCAGAGCTTGCTGCCCAACCTGATGACCCGGGGCCTTCTGCCCTGCCTGATGACCCAGAGCCTGCTGCTCAGCCTGAGGACCCGGAGCCTGCTGCCCAGCCAGAGGACCTGGAGCCCTTTGCCCAGCCAGAGGACCCGGAGCCCTTTGCCCAGCCAGAGGACCCGGAGCCCTTTGCCCAGTCAGAGGACCCAGAGCCATTTGCCCAGCCAGATGACCCAGAGCCCTTTGTCCAGCCAGATGACCTGGTGCCATTTGCCCAGCCAGATGACCTGGTGCCCTTTGCCCAGCCTTATGACATGGTGCCTGCTAAACCTGTTCCTGATGCCCATCTTTCTGCCTTTTCAATCCTGCTTGTCGCCCAGCCTGAATGTAATGCCTCTGTGTGGTCCGCCTCCAATGGTTTCTTGCCCATTGCCCTGCTAATTTTCATTTCCGGATCCAAATTTCCTGACCCTGGTGGTTGGGTGCATGTCCTATTTTCTGACTCTGGTGGCACGTCCCCCAGTGAACTAAAGGACTCAGGCCTTGGAAGTGTGAAGAAGTCTGCCGACTCAGTAGGGAAATTTTTTAGGGTGTTTCTGCACCCTCTCAGACTGGAGGGGGAACTCTCAGGAGCGGCGTCAATTACTGGTTTCACCTGCTGGTGGGACTCTTACGCCCAGCACCAAAGGGTGTAATTCTGGTGGCCATCAGCGGTTGTCTCCTGCCAAAACTACCAACCAGCTATTAAGCACACCTGTTGGGGTTTGCTGGACTATATAAGCCATTGGTGCTAAACCTGTGGCCCTCCAGCTGTTGAGGGACTACAAGTCCCTTGAGGCATTGCAAGGCATACAGTTACAAGCATAACTCCCAAAGGCAGAGGCATGATGGGACTTGTAGTTCTGCAGCAGCTGAAGGGCCACAGGTTGAGCACAGGCTGAGCACCCACGATATAAGCCCACCCAGCCCACAATAATGTACGCTCTCGGGTCTCCTTTACGGCAAAAGGAAGCTGTGACATGTACACCCTGAGAAAATTAGCTCTTTTCCTCCCCCTAGAAAATCTCTTTGGAAAATGCAGTTCTAAAGCTCTTGATTACAGTAGAATCTCTCCTCTGGACTACAGTTCCCACAGTGCAGTGCTGCCTTACTCAGTCTATTCAATTCTTCTTGCTCAGCAGCTCCCTCCTCTAGCTGATATAGCTGTTAGCCAGTTCAGTGCCACAGGACAGCAGCTACATAGAGCAGCGGCAGCCAGTGTCTCTTTCACTCTCCATTCTTATACACCAACAATATTGCGCAAATGAAAAAAAGAAAAATTAAAGGAAAATAGAAAAATGTAAAAATATAAGTAATAAGCTGCTAACACGCTAAAATTAGGGACTTTTTAGCTGGAAAACATGTCAAAAGTATAGTGTAAGCGCTCAACCTATATACATATGTCTCCCACAGTGCCACAAAATGATATGTGCTCAAATGTGTCAAAATATATATGAAATTACCCCGAAGAAGGGGGATAATACTGTATTATAGAAAATGAGAAAAATATATAAAAATATATAAAGTGACTTATACATATATATGTAGACCAAAAATGGTGACTGTGTGAATATTTATCCCGAAGGAGAAACAATGACTATAAATTTATGTAAATATAAATAATCACAGTGATAAAGTCCATAAAATAGATATATAGTCCAAAAAACGTGCAAGATGTCAATCTGAACGTGTTGTAATAACACATATCACAGAATCCTGGCTGTTATTACAACACGTTCAGATTGACATCTTGCACGTTTTTTGGACTATATATCTATTTTATAGACTTTATCACTGTGATTATTTATATTTACATAAATTTATAGTCATTGTTTCTCCTTTGGGATAAATATTCACACAGTCACCATTTTTGGTCTACATATATATGTATAAGTCACTTTATATATTTTTATATATTTTTCTCATTTTCTATAATACAGTATTATCCCCCTTCTTCGGGGTAATTTCATATATATTTTGACACATTTGAGCACATATCATTTTGTGGCACTGTGGGAGACATATGTATATAGGTTGAGCGCTTACACTATACTTTTGACACTCTCCATTCTTAGCCAAGCACCTGGCTACATGTATTGTGAAGTAAAAGAATCAAACAGTAGAATTACCAAATCTTGCTGGAACAGCTGAAAAATGGCCTTTCTGTTTTGCAAAACATTTGCTATCCTAAAAATACTAGGAATATTAATTTTAAAATGACACTGCAGTCAAATTTTGCATACCCAGAAACAATGTGCAAATCACACTGGTTATTGTTGGTTAATGTTGCTTGGTTCGCTACTACATTAACCACTTAACAACAGGCCCATAGCCGAATGACGGCTACAGGGCGGTTGTTTAACTCTGGGAGGCCGTCATATGACCTCCTCCCAGAATTCCGCTCTCGCGTGCCCCCTGGGGCGCGCACTCGAGAGCGTCCGTGACCGCCGGGTCCTGCATCAAGGATCACGGTAAACAGCCGCTCCTCGTGCCTGTTTACCACGTGATCGCTCTGTCAAATGACAAAGTGATCACTTGTAAACAAACCTCTCTGTACTGATTGGTACAGCGGAGGGGGAAGAGATCGGTGTCAGTAGCGCTGTGGGCTGCATCTGCAGTGCCCACATCGCTGCTCACCGAAATTTAACCCCTCAATTCCCTGCCATTACCCTGCAATAAACTGCAACACTCTGCAATACTCTGCAATACCCTGCAACACTCTGCAATACCCTGCAATACCCTGCAACACTCTGCAATACCCTGCAACACTCTGCAATACCCTGCAACACTCTGCAATACCCTGCAATACCCTGCAATACCCTGCAACACTCTGCAATACCCTGAAAGACTCTGCAATACCCTGCAACGCTGTGCAATACCCTGCAACACCTGCCAATACCCTGCAACACTCTGCAATGCTCTGCAACACCCGCCAATACCCTGCAACACTGTGCAATGCTCTGCAACACCCGCCAATACCCTGCAACACTCTGCAATGCTCTGCAACACCCGTCAATACCCTGCAACACTCTGCAACACCCGCCAATACCCTGCAACACTCTGCAATGCTCTGCAACACCCGCCAATACCCTGCAACACTCTGCAATGCTCTGCAACACTCGCCAATACCCTGCAATGCTCTGCAACGCAATACTCTGCAACACCATACTCTGAGATACCCAGCCATACTCGGAGATACCCAGCCATACCCAGCCATAGTTGGTGATACCCTGCAATACCCAGCCATAGACATCCCCCCCCCTCCCGCCGCCCTCCGGTGCTTCTACCGACTCGCCAATACGATCAAAGCCAGAATCTTTTTTTTTCAGGCTTCCCAGCTTAGAGGTGAGATGCGGGGTCTTATTGACCCCATATCTTACTGTAAAGAGGACCTGTCACGCCATATTCCTATTACAAGGGATGTTTACATTCCTTGTAATAGGAATAAAAGTGATCAAAAAATGTATTTTTGGGGAATAAAATGTCAAACTAAAATAAATAAAGTAAAATGAACAATACATTTTTTTTTTTTAAAGCGCCCCTGTCCCCATGTGCTCGCATGCAGAAGCGAACGCATACGTAAGTCCCGCCCACATATGAAAACGGTATTCAAACCACACATGTGAGGTATCGCTGCGAACGTTAGAGCGAGAGAAATAATTCTAGCCCTAGACCTCCTCTGTAACTCAAAACATATAACCAGTAAAAAAAAAACGCTCCCTGCATGTTGGGCCTCTGTATGTGGCCACGCTGTGTAAAAGTCTCACACATGTGGTATCGCCGTACTCAGGAGTAATAGCAGATAGTGTTTTGGGGTGTAATTTGTGGTATGCATATGCTGTGTGTGAGAAATAAACTGATAATATGACAATTTTGTGAAAAAAAAAAGTAAAAAAAATCTTGATTTTGCAAAGAATTGTGGGAAAAAATGACAACTTCAAAAAACTCATCATGCCTCTTACTAAATACCTTGTAATGTCTTCTTTCCAAAAAGGGGTCATTTGGGGGGTATTTGTACTTTTCTGGCATGTTAGGGTCCCAAGAATTGAAATAGGCCGTCAGTACTTCAGGTGTGATCAATTTTCAGATATTGGCACCATAGCTTGTGGACTCTATAACTTTCACAAAGACCAAATAATATCCACCAATTTGTACTTATTTTTACCAAAGATATGTAGTAGTATACATTTTGGCCAAAATTTATGAAGAAAAATTACTAATCTGCTAAATTTTATAACAGAAACAAAGAAAAATTCATTTTTTTTTACAGAATTTTCTGTATTTTTTCTTTTATAGCACAAAAAATAAAAAAACGAGCGGTGATTAAATACCACCAAAAGAAATCTCTATTTGTGTGAAAAAAAGGACAAAAATTTCATATAGGTCCAGTGCTGCATGACTGAGTAGTTGTCATTCAAAATGTGAGAGCACCGAAAGCTGAAAATTGGTCTGGATATTAAGGGTGTTTAAGTGCCCAGTGGTCAAGTGGTTAAAGACGAACTGCAGTCTGTTCACATAATTTGTAATAAAAACATCTTTGCCATTCTGAAGCTTCCCTCCAACCACTTTGCATATTATTTTATATATACTGTGATTCTGTACTTGCCAAGCATGCTGCAGAAATCTCCCTCTACTGAGTCTGGCTGCAATCATTTTAACAGTGTCAGTAGAAGCTGCCGCCTGTTCACGTCCTGGATTTAAACAGACACACGAAGGCACACCTCCAGCTCTCCAGCTCTCATTGGCCCTCTTATAGTTGACTCATCCCCCCTCCCTTCCTGGCAAACTCTCACAAGAGCTGTGCATGAGATCATAAGCCTAGGCATTTTACTAGAAAACAAACAGGAAATGGGCTGTATAAGGAATTTACTATCAGAAAAAAAAAATGTTTTACTATCCAAAACAACAAGGGCAGAAGATTTAATAGATGAAAAGAGGAAAAATTTACTGAGGTTCCGCTTTAAATGTAAACCTGTCTACAAAATATACATACGGTAATAATACTCCTGATGTGTTGGCATCACTGTGCTAGCATTTAAATAAATATTTGTTCATATTCCCATTGCCCAGTCTGTACCCAGGGCCCCGATTTTCAAATTTGTAATAATCAAATGTCTTTGTACCAGATACACATGTGGCAAATGGCACTGGATAATACAGGGTATAGTCTTGGGTGGTATTTATACTGTATGGTACCCAGGTTGGGACAATTCCAATGGTGAGGGTCTAGTAAAAATACACAACATCTTTTTATATTTGTTTCCTATAATCCTGTCCACAGCAGCACCACATTTAAAAAGAGAGAGCCAGAGCTCTATTGTTTTACGCAGTGTTGCCAGCCTAGGATTGTGAATACATTTAGACAAGTATATCAGCTCATCACCAAGATATTGCACATAGGCCTTGATAACAGTTTTTCTACATATAGCATAAATAACATATTTTAGCTAGTATAACAATGATAGAAAATAGAATACTAGCTAACAATATGCTTAGTAGGTGTATACAATTTCAGAAAAGTGGAATAAAAGCTCATCTAATCTTTGGTCATATAAAAGGGGCATAGACATGAGAGGAACCAATAGAATTCTACCAATACATAAATGAATAGTAAGACCACATCTTGAATATAGGATTTTGTTCTATTAGTGCTAGGATCCTCTGGATCTGGGTTTCGGTTCAAGGTTCAAGCCGTTGGAGTAAAGAAAAAAAGAGTATATACGTTGACTATCGAATAAAAAGCAAGCCGAAATATAATTTGAGGCTTTATTGTGTCTATTTATTTCATTCCAAAAGCAGGCAAAATAGGGTATATAAAAACATAAAATATTATAGAACTGTTTATTTAAACAAATTGCCTGTTATGTGTGTCTATTTGGGGACTTTAGTTGGGTCCTGTGGTGCTTCTATAATAGGAATATCTTCAACTGGAAATTTCTTGGCCGGTCCGGGACACTGATCTGATGTTGAGGCTGTGTCAGGAAAAGCTCTAATAAATGATTTATTTGGGTTTCCCTTGCCTCCTTTCTGTGGTTTTCCTCCTTTTTTATCTTCAGCTCCTGAAGCAGCAGAGGTTTCATCTCCAGTAAGATATGTAACAGTGCCTTTTGTTTTTGGAGTTTCTGATTTTGGGCCGTGGCCTCCTCTGGATGGGGCATGATGATGCTCGTACTTGTGAAGATGTTCATGGTCATGCTCGTGTTCATGCTCATGGCTCCCACTGTGATCGTGGTCATGCTTATGGTCATGCTTGTGGTCATGCTTATGGCCATGTCCATGTTTATGACCATGCTTCTTTCCTTTTCCTCTATCACCCTTTCCAGGGTGATCCCTTTTACCACTGCCTGGTTTATCTTCAGCATGTCCAGCCTGATGATTTTGCTCTTCAACAACAGCAGCCTAAATATTTAAAAAGATATATGTGTTAGTGTTAAACACTGTGCTTTTCTGGGATGACTCATCTACACAATCAAAATGAGGGAATTATGATTCGTTGGCCTGCGGCATGTGCTCAGAATTCTGTTTATAGGAAACCTGTCACAATCCTAACACTGAAGTTGACATTCTCTGAATTCTCTGACATGCTTCCAGGTTTGTCTCATTGCTGCCATTGTAGTTACCGGTAATTAGATTCAGTATTTTGGGTAAGAGTATATAGTCTTATGTAAAAGAATGACACAATCTAAAGCTAGCCATACACATATGAATTTTCCCGTTCAGCCTGCAGGCAGAATGGAAAACAAAATCACCAAAACAGAAAAAGAGGAACTATCTAAAATGTAAAATTTGTCCCTAGAATAAAAGGTAAGAGGAAATCTTCCAATGGGAACACTTGTTCTGGGGACAGCTGTCCAAGAGGGAAATTTCCCTTACTTTGGGTGAGTTCCTAACTTACTGTTCTCTGTTTAGAATAGAAAATGATACAGTTTCCCCAATGGTACACAAACAGCAATAATAAATTGGGAAGGGTTATACATACACCTTTGGTTTATACATACACTATAATGCAATTACTTATTAAATAATGAGCACTTTCATTGTTATGATTAATGCTAACATTAATATTAATGCTGGGTTTGATTTATGACCAAAGTGATAGCTTTAGTTTTTTTTTAATCGTGTGATCAAATAGCAGCTGTGCACCCATATTCTTAGTTGTGTCATAGCTGTGAGCACTTATTTAGCAACAAAAATGAACCTCAGAATTGACACAAAAGTGCTGAAGAGCACTTTTTAAAGACATACAGAAATGTTCATTTTCAACAGTGGCTAATTTATTACACATATTGGAAAAAAAAATCTTCCCCTGTGTTTCTCTAGATTTCTTAATGGTGGCACATTAATCAAATACAGTGATTTTACAATTTTTACATTTAAATGTATGAGGTATTTATTTGCTGCCACGTGTGTGTGTTATCTTATTTTTCTTTGGCTCTGCATGAAGACATTTCTTTTTTATATCTAAACTACATCAATCCATGCAAAAATGGGACAAAGGCTAGTGTCATGGAACTCTGCTAAAAATCTTTTTATTAATGCAGGTGAACAACAGTCAAAAAGGCCAACGCGTTTTGGCCATCAGGCTTTAATCATGAGCTTGAGGTTTGCAGAGACTTCCCAGGCTGAGTGCCATGTTCTTGAGGCTGATCAGGCATTATTTTATTGTGTGACTTGTGCCTTTTTTGAGCCAGATTAACTATGTAATTACACAGGAGGTAGTAGCTCGGATGCACCTGTTCAAGCTACATCAGTGCCTTTAGAGATCAGACATCTGCATGCTGGTGGTTTTACATAGTTACTAGGACTAGTCCTGTTTTGTCACACTAGCCAACATAGGCAACTGTCAATGGAAAATCCATCTGGGTGCAGTGTCATGCTTGTTCCAGCTCATTGTACTGTTTAATTTTTATTTTTTTTTGTTTTTGTTGACGTTCACATAGTGACACTTTATTCTTGTTTCAGCACAGCGGCGCAGTATGTTGCGCTGCAATGTAGTGACATGCGGTGCCATCTGCTGCATTTTTTAAAACTTAAGCATGTCTTAGTTTTTCCACATTGCATTAACATTGCACAAACATAGCAGTGTGAATGTGGCACACAGAACACAATTGTTTTGCTGACCAGCATTTATCCAGTGCAGAAAATTGTCAGTCACTGCACATGTGAACAAGCCCTAAGTGGTATATGTTTACAAACCAACTGATCATTATTTAAAAAAATATATATTTTAGAACCTCAAATATATCCTTATATCTGATTTCCACACTCTACTCTCCCTGCTAACACCCATCATGGAGGTCCCAGGCAGCTGGGAGGGACATGGGGGTGGGGGGGCGGTGGCATCTTACTGTATATAGGAAAGTGATCAGCGGCTATACTTCCACTGGAAAGTCAAGAGATAACTGTAAGAATGTGAACAAACTCCCAACTGCTATAAAACTTTTTTTTTCATTTTGGATAGAGTAAGTTAGGGTTATAGCCCCTGTCAGATTTGTTTTCCTCATCTGTGTCCCATTAGGGAGATTTCCCTTCACTTCCTTTCCCATAGCCAAGCAGGAAGTAAGAGGAAATCCCTGCAAATTAAGGGAATTCCTGGGGACCCTCAGTTCACCAGAGTTAGTGCCCCCACTGGAAGATTTCCCCTCTATTACTTTTCCGGGGACAACCCAAAATTTGGGATTTTCTTTTGCTTTCACTTTCAATAATAGACAGACAGCAATAAAAACTGACAAGCCTTCTAATCCCTCTCCACTCTATCCAAAACAAAATTTTTTTTTACCTTTAGTTATACTTTAAATTTTAAAGATGCAAGCCTTATACTAAGCCTTTGTACACACGGTCGGAGATTCCGACAGAATGTGTCCTATCGGACCGTTTTGTCGGATATTCCGACTATGTGTGGTCTCCATCGGACTGTTTCCGTCGGAATATCCGACTGACAAACTTTTCCAACTTGCCGGTAAAATTTTCCGACAAAATGCTCCGATCGGACATACTCCGATCATGTGTAGCCTACTCCGACGGACAAAGTGCCACGCATGCTCAGATCAAATTCCTAGACCAAAGCTATTGGCTACTAGCCTGAACGTAGTCCTGTCGTAACAAAATAACACCATCACGTTATGTACAATCGGATTTTGCGACAACTTTGTCTGATCGTGTGTATGCAACATCACTTCTGGACCTCTTCCGGAATTAATCCGTCAGAATTACTCAGACGGATTTGGTTGTTGGAATCTCCGACCGTGTGTACAAGGGCTAAGACTCAATAACAGTTCTAATTCATCTGAAAGCCTGCATCTTTAATAACTTAAAGTGGAACTCCAGCCTTAGACATCTATATAAAATTCTTAGGGGAAAAAATCTACCTTTTGTCACATGTATTAAATGCTCATATCGATCCTGCTTACTGTATAATTCATGAATTCATATATGTTGGATACTATAGCCAGCAGTGTTCAATGTGTTTTGTGAATGGACAAGGGAAGAGGAAGGGTGGATAAGTGACACGATCACTTCCCTGTATGGCTGCTCTTACAGCCGCAGGGCTGGAAATACGGCACTGGCTATAGTTTCCGGCATATAGAGCAATCAGGATCAGAAATCTGAACATTTAACACGATTGACAAAAAGTAACTTTTTCCCTTCTCATTTTTATAGGTCTTTGACTGTTGTTTATCTTTAAGTGAGCCAACATGGGGTATCATTTAAACTCCAGACTTTCTCCAGTGATCAATGGGTGCAATATTCTACTATAGTACACTACTGCATGTACATTTTGAGCATCTACCATAGTATATCAAAATGGTTAGAAACTATGACATACCAACAATACCTTTATGGACATCTATAATGTGCTAAGAAACAGTTGAAACTGGGCTTATATGAGAATGATAATAATCACTCTTAAATTTTAGAAGTATGAAGGCTTACATATAAATTTGTTTTTTGGATCAGTGTTCTAATGCTGCCCTGTGAACTGCCTAACTTCTTAGAATATCACTCAGTTTTGGAGGTCCATTATATACTAAAATAACAGCCTGGAAGCTAAAAGAATCTGTAAACAGCTCCTGGCCTGTAAGTTGATATTTTATGGAGCTGGCAGTTAGTAAGGCCAAGCAGGTGACTACACAGCAAATGTCGAACTTCAGGTCACTGCTACCTTAAACTTAAGACTAAAACAAATTAGGCAAAGCTGAATAAAACACATGTAGGGCTTTTCCATGAGTAAGTACAATTATAATAAGTTTTTAAACACCAATAATAAAAGTTCTTTAATAAGCCCAGTCACGATTGGTTGTCTTCACATTCCAGTTGCACCATTTGTGTATTTTTAATGCCAATAGCCCTAATAAATAAGATGATAGTTATATGGTAATTAAACAAAATACAAGTGAAATCTCTTACCTCTGGTTCAAATATATCACAGGAGATGTTTTTCACATCCTTCTCAATTGGTGTACTCCAGTGTGATATGGCTAGAGCCTTACAATAACCAGTGTGCTAGGGGAAGACAAGGTGTGACTTTTAGTATGCAAATGGACAAACATTTTGGCATATCCCAATACAACCTATTGATCCAACAAAATAATTTTTGTTAACATCATGGGATGTAAGCTACATGCTGTATCTTCCAGTGTGCAAATAGACAAACGATCATCCCTTTTAACTACTGTTGTGTGTAAAGATTTTTTAGTGGAAAATGTTTTTGAGATGACAGCTAAAATGCACAAAGGCAAAAATTAACCACTCACATCCATGTAACGGAGGAGACTTTTACCAAAAAAAAATAAAAAATTAGAATACATTTAAAGCGCAATTGAACTTTCTTCTAAATACTTTGCAGGTGCATCAAAAGAAAAGATGTGCAAAACTTTATGCTTGTTTTGACCATTTAACTATTTAGATAAAAAAAGAACAAGTACATCCTCCAGCAATTCCACACCTCGCATTCAGGGTGGGGGTGGCACAAAAGAAAGGCTGCAAAAAAAACAGCTCTAAATAATTTGTAGACCGATGGGCAGGCTGAATGTATCAATCAACTTAGGTGCAGCCTGCTGGATTCTCTTGCGATTATCATTAGCGGCTGCTATAGCTGCTAGCGACAATCATTGTCTTCTCCTAATAGGGACAGCTTCCTCCTCCTACCGGGAGAACACAATTGCTGATTCCCCTGTCAGCACTGTCTGTGTTGATGAGGGAAATTTATTTCCTGCAACCCAAAACTTCCAGTGTGTACCCAGCATTAATATGAACCTGATTTACCCATGCAAAGCAACAGGTTCATTTTTTTCCCCATCCACCCACAGAAAATATAAACCTTTGTTTTACTCCCGCTTTACTCCATTTAGACACCCCATGCAAGCTAGTGGTCACTTAAGTCATCACTTGCACAAAGACTGTTGGGTTTGCCAGAGAAGCATACCAATTTTAAATGTGATGGCTGTATTCATTTGCTTTCTTAGGCTCTTTTCAATTTTCATCTGGTGATCTGGCCAGTAAGTCTGTTTTTTTAAAAAGAACAAGCTCTCCAGCAGAATGTATTCATGCAATCCTTTCAGAAGGGGTGCTTACAATGATCAGCTTTTATTTATGTAAAACCTTTACATTAACATAAAAAAAAACAGTTTGCTGTAACTGCTTATAAAGTACTAACTGGAGTTTGGCTTCAATTTCCTAATGTATCTAAATCTGCTAGTATATGTAACACTCCCCTCCTCCCTGACTGACAATGCTGCTGTCTAGGGGTGACGGGTCCATTAAGGGCTCACGGGCGCCACCCCCCCATTCATGCATCTGGCCCCCCATGCAGGACACCGGATGCATGAATTCCAATGGGGGGGGGGGGGGTTTGAAGCACGTGATTAGAGCCAGAGGCTCTAATAGGCTTCAAAATAGGGTGGACTCTGCGCCCCAAGCCCACCCAGTTGTGTGACAATAGTGACTGAATAGTTGCTATTTTGGAAGTGGGTCTGAAGTGGGTCTAAAACCTGTTTTATGATTGGCCAAAAGGAGAAGCATTCCGATTGGCCCCCGCGGAGGAGGGAGGAGATGGAATCCATTGTGATCCCCATGGAGGAGAGCAGTGGAAGCCACACATGATACCCGCTGCCTGTGATGCCTGCCGTCTGTAATGCCCGTGGAGGAGAGCAAAAGAAGGGGAAGCCACCCATGATGCCCGGCCCCCGTGATTTACGCAGTAGATGGGGTAAGTGCTCCAGACCCAACAAACCAACTGGACCGGGGGTGGCTGTGGGTACACTCTTTGCCGCCCCCCCCCCCAAAATAAAAATCACTAGCCACCACTGCTGCTGTCCAAAGATGCCCCTGTGCTAATTCATCCAGAGTGAGGGCACTCTAATACAGGAGGTATATTACTGGCTGGATTACCAGGTGAAGACAAAGAGAAAAAAGCCTACTACAAAAAAACTGATGCAGCCGCCACATCTAATGAGTGGTTAGCTGCAATATATTGCATTTTTGGTTTTGGGTTTAATACCGCTTTGAGGAAATCCAGGCTGGATTTTTACAACAGTATATTTACAGCATAGTTCTTCTATAAGATTATATTCATACATTGTTTAGTACTTACGGCAAATTCACAATCCAGGGGCTCACATTGGGAAAGGTCTTCAACTGATTTATTACAGGTAGATTCCTGAATGGTGAATTCTACATGATAGGCTATTCCGGCAACTACCTAGATGTTTTCAACATGAACAAAACCAATAATTAAATTAGGTACTGTGAGCGTTTAAAACTATTCTGTTCTCCTAAGTTCATTTGAGTTACAGTTGAGTTCTTTTATGGTTCTTGTAATCAATCCTTAACAGCTGGCGCAGACCCCTTGTACTTTTATTTTGTTTCACTTAGACAAAATTAAAAGAGGACTCAGGTCTAATACTATGCTTTCATATATATGTGATTTAAATGTGCATTTTAAAATGTCTTGTTAGCCTTTGAGTAAATTGGAATTTTAGAAGTCGAGATAAACAAATAATAATAATAATAACAATAGTGATCCACCACTAAGAACCTATTTTTCAGAGTTTGCATCCACAGTTTGAATCAGCTTCTTTGGAGCATTTTTGGAGCGAAGAGAGGCCCATTTAAAGTAGTTGTGACCCATAAAAAAAAAAAAGAGAGATCCTGTTCTCTCATAGCAGGTTAAACAGCACAGTGCTGGTGCTGTCTAACCTGTCCCTCTGTAAGCTGTAAAATACCTGGCTGATCTTGCCAGTTTTTTCCGCCCTCCCCTGTGTAAATTGTTATCGTGGCTGCTGAGCCCTGACACTGTAGTCAGTTTACGTGTCTCCGTCACCTGCTGTCTCTCCTCTCCCTTTCCCCACCTCTGTGCCTGCATCTGTGTGAGCCCTCTCCAACCCCCCCTCCTGCCACTATTAGTACTAAAAGGAACTTTTAAAAATGTCACTGCTAGCCACTCTCTTTTATCCAGCGATAATGCACTGTGTGTTTTTTTAAAACAAAGCCTCTAAATAACTTTTTTTAGATTCCTTCAGGCCGGTCACATGACTCCCGGCTACTCTTCTACTCAGTTTCACGGGCTACAGTGGGAGGGGCTGAGCGGCCAGAAAGGCAGTCACGTGACCTCTCCGGCTGATGTCAGAGGGAGATATAGGCCCCTCCCACTGTAGCCCTGGATTGGAGTAACAGAGCGGCCGGGAGTCACTTGACCTCTCCCGCTGATGTCAGAGGGGGATCTAGGCCCCTCCCGCTGTAGCCCTGGATCGGAGTAATATAGTGGCCGGTATTCACATGACCGGCCTGAAGATCTCTGAAAAAAAAAACACTTATACTGTGAGTTATCACTGGATAGAGGAGAGGGTCTGGCAGTGACATTATATTTTAAGGTTATAAAAACACTTTAAATGAATGGTGCCGCTCCAAAAACGCTCCACAAAAAACCCCAAGAAAGTAAAAAAAATGCACGGCAGCAGCTGTCTCTGTGCTATGCTCAGGTCTGAATGGAGCCTAAATAAATTGTGCACTAGGTTCTTTTAACCGATGCTGTTAAAGTAGTTTATTGCAAAGTTTGACCCATTCTGCACTTTAGGCCGCGTACACACGGGTGGATTGTCTGGCCAACTAAGTTCGTCAGACAATCCGACAGACAGTCCGTTCAAAATTTGCATGAACGGACTTGACCACACACGATGAGCAGACAGTCTGCTGAAAGCGTGACGTGTACAGCACGTACGACGGGACTAGAAAAAACGACGTCCTATACACTGCAATGCAACCTTCGGCCGTGTAAATCCTTTCTGAGCATGCGCCATACTTAGTCCGTCCAACTTGCCTACACACGAGCGGACTGTCTGCTGAAACCAAGTTTGGACGGACAAAACCAAGTTTGAACGGACTGTCTTACGGAAATTCCGTAAGACTTTGTTCGTCAGATTGTCCGGACTAAGTTGGACAGACAATCCGCCCGTGTGTACGCGGCCTCACGCATACACAAAAGAAAAAAAAAGTATTTATTTTAATTGTAAATAATGTTACCATGCTTTTTAACAAAATGTAATTTTAGTGTCATTATACATGTTATAAAATAAAATTAGAACTTTTTATTTACAATAAAACTATATTTTCTACTTCAATTGCTCAAGCTAAAAAAAATAAGTTATGTCTTCTGGTCTATAAGCTGCATAGAAAGCGTATTTTACAAGAAAGTAGTGCCAAAAGATAGCCTTGTTTGTCCTGAAACTGCGCTGGTGTGTACCTCAATTCCTGTTTTAGCTGACAGAGCCACTTCTACACTGAAGTCCTAAGCAGCATAGGCGTGTGCACTGGTTGTGCCTGGGCACATCCTAATAACTCACATTAAGCCGGCCATAGATGGATGAAATTGCGTTTGGTTAAGCCGGGACTGATTTTATGATTCGATCCATCTATGGTTCCGGCTGGCTGTACTGAAGCTGATCCATTGATTGAATTCAGCACAATTAGCCTGTTGTATTTTTTGCATGCAAACACTGCTGACAGATAAAACCGGCAAAATACAATAGCGCTGGGGAGGAATTCCTCAATCTACACTGAATGTGTTGATCGAGGAATCAATCGATTTTTCTTTCCTTCCACCCGTGGTGGAAGGAAGTAAAATTGTATAGTCTATTGCTTAATTTTTTTCCAATATTTTGCGTGGCCATCATTGTTTTCCAGCACTGCCTTAACCCTCATGGGCATGGAGCTCACCAGAGCTTTACAGGTTGCCACTGGAGTCCACTTCCACTCCTCCACAATGACATCACAGAGCTAGTGGATGTTAGAGACCTTGAGCTCCTCCACCTTCCATTTGAGGATGCTCCACAGATGCACAATAAGGTTTAGGTCTGGAGTCATGCTTGGCCAGTTCATCACCTTTATCCTCAGCTTCTTTAGCAAGGCAATGGTCATCTTGGAGGCGTGTTTGAGGTCATTATCATGTTGAAATACTCCATGGCAGCTCAGTCTCCAAAGGGAGGGGATCATGCTCTGCTGCAGTATGTCACAGTACATGTTGGCATTCATGGTTCCCTCAATGAACTATAGCTTCTCAGTGCCAGCAGCACTCAGGCAGCCCCAGACCATGACACTCCCACCACCATGCTTGATTGTAGGCAAGACACACTTGTATTTGTACTCCCCACCTGGTTGCTGCAACACATGCTTGACACCATCTGAACCAAATAATTTTATCTTGATTTCATCAGACCACAGGACATGGTTCCAGTAATCCATGTCCTTAGTCTGCTTGTCTTCAGCAAACTGTTTGCGGGCTTTCTTGTGCATCATCTTTAGAAGAGGCTTCCTTATGGTACTACAGCCATGCAGACCAATTTGATGCAGTGTGCGGCATATGGTCTGGGCACTGACAGGATGACTCTCCACCCCTTCAATCTATGCAGCAATGCTGGCAGCACTCATACGTCTATTTTCCAAAGACAGCCTCTGGATATGACGCAGAGCAAGTGCACTCAACTTCTTTGGTCGACCGTGGCGAGGCCTGTTCTGAGTGGAAACTGTTAAACCACTGTATGGTCTTGGCCGCCATACTACAGCTCAGTTTCAGGGTCCTGGCTATCTTCTTATAGCCTAGGCTATATGTGTAATTGTACTTTTTGTTACATTTATATTTTTAAACCAATAGAATAAAACATTATGAATTTTATTATGTGTTTATGAAATTGAGTTATTGACACCTAAAAAAAAAAAATTTCATCCAGCATTTTTTCTAGCTTTTTTTGAGCTTATGAAAAACACTAGTGTGCATGGAGCCTAAGCCCTTGTACACACGGTCGGAGATTCCGACAACCAAATCCGTCGGATTTTGTCCGACAGATCTTGTCTGAAACTGTTGCATACACACGGTCGGACAAAGTTGTCGGAAAATCCGATCTTTCAAAACGTGATGACGTAATTTCGTTACGATGGGACTACGTTCAGGCTAGTAGCCAATAGCTTTGATGTAGGAATTTGATCTGAGCATGCGTGGCACTTTGTCCGATCGGAATTCTCTACACATGATCGGAGTATGTCCGATCGGAGCAGTTTGTCGGAAAATATTTCCAGCAAGTTTGAAAATTTGGTCCGACGGATATTCCGACGGAAACAGTCCGATGCATACCACACACAGTCGGAATATCGGACAAACCGATCCGTCGGAATCTCCGATCGTGTGTACAAGGGTAAAGGCTCGATTCACATCTATGCATGTTGCTTTTGAGTGTTTTTGCTGTGTTTTTTGTGGTGCTTGTCGCGTTTTTGGACACGCGTTTTGCGTTTTTTTTCTTTTTTTACACTGTGGTTGCTTAGCAACCAGATATATACAGTGAAAAAAAATGGGAAAAAAAATGCAAATCGCGGCAAAATCGCGTTTTTGATGCAGGTCCATTGACTTCTATTACATGCAAAACGCTGCATTTTCCATGAAACAAAAGTCCCTGACTCTTTCCAAAAACGCAAAGGCACAAAAATGCATTGATGTGAACATGTTCCATAGGAACCCATGTTGAAAAAAGTCCCTGCATTTCTGCAAAATGCATCAAAAAACGCGTTAGTGTGAATCAAGCCTAAGAAAGTATTAATTATTTACTGAAAGGGTAGTTGATGCTTGGAATAGGCTTCCAGCAGAGGTATTGAGTCAGTCAACAGTTAATGGCTTCAAACATGCTTGGGAAAAACATAGATCTATACTTGGACAAAAAAAGTTAACAAAAAGCAAATAAATAAATAAATAAAATGTATAAATTAAAAAAAACAAAAAACAGGCAGACTTCAATTATCCTAGGCTTCTCTATGACTTACATCAATAATTAGTTTAGGCAAACAATGCAATAATACTTTATCATATGTGCTCAGTGAAACTACACAGTATTTTCCCTTCAGAATCACATTTTGTAAAATTTTGTGAAAAGAGCACAGTTGTTCTTTGAACATAGCTTGCTCATCATTTCAATTTCCAAAACAAATAAAGAGACAGTCAGGACTCATGACCCCAACCTGCTTTTGAGGATTAGGCATACGAAATTATGTCTCAGGCAGTGGTGAAAATTATTTTTTAATTCCAAAATCCAAATGATAATTTAGCAACAATTTATTGTTGAATTACTGTCTTTTAGTAGTCATCCTTACCTGACTTTTGGCCTTTGTGATATTTCCAACAACAAAGTATTTAATGTAGTCATTCTCGTTGTTGAATTTAAACAGGCTCTTCTTTGCAACTTCAACAAAGTTGGTGTCATTAAGTGGTTGAGAGAGAGGACAGCCAGCACAGGGAAAAGGTTGATCTCGAGCAGCTAATTAATAGATAAAAAAAGACAAGTCCTCATTTTGATCATCCCTTTTAACTGGAGTAAAACATAATGATGATAACAAGAATAATATTGATCAAATAAAGTGATTAACTGTGAAGTCCATGTAGGTGTTAAATAGGAATGTGTGTTAAAACTCTTGGGAACTACATATAGGGGTTTACTAAACCTGGATAGTGCAAAATGTGCTGGAGCTCTGCATAGAATTTAATCAGATTTCAGTTTTTTTGTTAACACTTAATTGAACAAGCTGAAGTTAGAAGCTGTTTGGGTACAATGCATAGATGTGCCAGATTTTGTACTCTCTCATTTTAGTACATCAACACAATTGCAATCTTTTACAGTTTTGACAAGTTTAAAAGGTGCTTGTAATGCTTTCACAATGTCTTGTTAGTTTTTTTTAAGGAAAATAATTCAAGTATTTTTCAGGGCAAAATAAATCTATGCAGTAATATTTTTGGAACACATGCACATTTTCCAATGCCTTATGCCTTTGCACTAAAAATGATCCTAATGCTGGCCATACACGGGTCGAATTTCGAAAGAATTTTCTTTTGAAAATCTTATGTAAGAATTTTAGCTCGTATTTCGCACCATTAGTAGGCTGCAGCAACAGCTGATTTTCGTGCGGCCATTGAATTTTAATAATCGGACATGTTGGACATTTTTTGAAAAAACAAACGATTTTCTAATCAATGATGGGAGAATCGAGAAATGTAATTGAAAAAGAAATGCGCATGTGCAAGAAAAGAAAATTCCCATTAAGAATAGAAGATTCCTAGACACAAAAAATTTTTTCTGTAGGAACATGAGGTGAAGGTTGAAGGTTTGGTTGGTCGAATTTTTGAAATCAATGATGGCACCATTGGATCAAAAAACGCACACATTTTCTGATTTTCAAAAGAAAGGTCTTTTGAAATTCGACACGTGTATGGCCAGAAATGCATTCAACTCCTGATTTCCCATTGTGGGCTGACAACACGGTACCTTTATTGGGCTAAAAATTATTTTTTTTTGCCTGAACGACAAAGCACCTCCCAAAGCACATCCGAAACATTGGGAGTAGGTGTTCTGTAGTACAGTAGTTCTCGACCTCAGTCTTCAAGTACCCCCCAATGGGCAATGTTTTCAGGTGTTACTTTACTTTGCACAGCTGCTTTAAATCAATATCAATGACATGATATGGATAAGAGCTATTTTATCTAAGGGAAGTTCCCAAAACATGGCCCGTTGGGAGTACTTGAGGACTGAGGATGAGAATCACTGCTGTAGTGTACTGAGAGGATTGATTAGGCTCTGTGAGATAATAAAGGTAAGGAGCATAGGTCTAGGTTTTTGTCAGGATCAACATCTATTTTTTTCACATGTCAAACAGATATAAAAATGATTTTAATGGCATAATTATAATGGTATAATTTTAATGGTATAAATCTCAATCTTTCTAAAACTAAGCTTGTTAAGAGCCTCTCCCATCCTCTGGAACTCCCTGCCCCAGTCTGTCCGATCAGCCCCTACCCTGTCCACCTTTAGGAGTTCCCTGAAAACTAATTTATTCAGGGAAGCCTATCCCACACCCACCTAACCGTCCCCGAGCCACCCCCATCACATCATTCTCTGCAGCTATTACCTTTTGTACCACCACCCCCTCCCTTTAGAATGTAAGCTCTATGAGCAGGGCCCTCCTGTACCTTTTGTATTGTACTGTAATTGTGTTGTCCCCCCTATACATTGTAAAATGCTGCGTAAACTGTTGGTGCTATATAAATTGTGTATAAAAATATAATAATAGTAATAATTAACAGACCAAAAGGTGCAAATAAAGGCGCATTCACACATGTGCAATACAATCCTGTGCCTTGCCTTAAAGCAGCCTAATTATTTAAATAGGCTACCAAAGCACCACAACAAAACTAAAAATGCACTTGCACCTTTTTTACTTGCAACGCAAGTAGTGCCTTGTGGTGCACTACAACAAAGACGCGTTAAAGGTATATTGGTTGAGTAAAAAATTAATAACACCTTGGGGGTTATTTACTAAAGGAAAATCCACTTTGCACTGAAAGTGCACTTGGAAGTAAAGTCACTGTAGATCTGAGGGGGACATGCAAGGAAAATAAAAAATAGCATTTTAACTTGCACAAGATTGGATGATAAAATCAGCAGAGCTTCCCCTCATTTCAGATCTACCCCTTAGATTTAGAGCTACTGCAATTCCAAGTGCACTTGCAGTGCAAAGTGGATCTGCCTTTCGTAAATAACCCCCCTGCCACATTTTGGTTGTGTGCAGCGATAACATACATTACCGCAAAGCTGGCCTTTTGTTAGGTTTTACATACACTTTAAATGAAAATTTTCCTGATTGTCTAAGTCATGCTTAGGACTTTAATTAAGGCATTCAGCAAGCTTTTCAATATTTAATGTTAAACATTGTTGGCAAGAAAAGAAAACAATGCAAAGCAAAGCAATGCAAACACCTTTTGAATTTTATGTGTGTACTAGACTATTCAATTAGTTCTTACAGAACACGCTCTGAATTCTCAAAGCCTTTGAAAAGCTTGAATAATGTAAAGCAAATGCCTGTTTTCTTTTTTTCTTTTGTAAAACAAGGCCTTTTGGTAAGAAATCATGGAGTAATGAAAAGTAGTACAGTATATGCAATCTGCCGCAAGTTTTTAATAAATTAACACTTGCACATTTAGCATTATTGTAAGTTATCAGTGAAAAAGTAGGTAATGTTCTAGTAATATGCCTCTAAAAGACTGACAGTTTTGAATCAGAGAATCTAGATGTTCTACTTTTGGGTCTCAGGTAAAATTTAAGATATAAAAAGCCTGCCAATATACATCACATTTTGTTATGACCACAACCAATAATTTGAAGACTGCACTCCTAATACCCTGAAAATAAACCCAACTAAATTTAAATATGCAACCGTTGTCAGCTAAAAATTTACTAGCCTGCCACCCAACATTTGTTGGCCGAAAGTTGGACAACAATTGTCAGAAGGAGCGTACTAACGGTCAGATTTTAGGACAACAGTCTGTCAACAGACAATCCCCTGCCAACAATCTGTTCGTGTGTAAGAGGCTTTAGAGTGGTCAGTTTGTGTTTGCTTAACTGTCTATCCTCTATAGTCTGTTTTGTAACTAAGCCTGTTAGTGTGGGGAATAAAGAAATATCTTAATCCTACAGTACTCAGGCTGAATATTCAAAGACTCTGTACTATAGGCTGGTACCTTTGGACACTGGTAAGCTTATAAAGGCTCTTAGGTAGCTGTATATTATTAATTTTGCATGTGTGCATAAAAGTTTTGCATTTCTGTTTCAAAAGCAAAAACAAGTATAAAGGGTTTACTGTATAATTGGCTTAGTATTCACATAGAAATACTTTAGGACCTCATTAACACAGCACTGAGCCTCGTAGACTGTGAATGCGCAAACAGTGTGCATTCTGAACCACTCATCCACAATGCATAGTTGTCTAATTAGTATAAGCAGAATTGTCCATGTAACCACTGCATCCACATAGACTTGAATGGACTGCCTGCACGCAGGACCTGGCTGCTCAAGCTGCATAAATGCACAGCCCATACATGGACTACAGGCCTCAGCATCCATGTGAATGAGGCCTGACTCTTTATCTATGAAAAGATGAGAAACAGAGAAAACTGATATCTCCTGTTAGCATAGGTTCAAACTTCTGCATTTTGTGTGCATTTGTTTTCACGAACATAGCAGCCCATTCATTTGACCCCAACAATTTTTATTCCAAAATCAACCCACAGGGCACAAAACCACAAGGTGCTGTGACACCGTGGATTTTTTTCCAACGTATGTTGGCTCACACTTGCCTTCATACACACGTTTGCACAAATGTTGTCGGAAATTCAGATCGTGTGTACGCGACATTAGAGTTGCATATGTAAGCGTACCCTTGATACTCTCCTTTCTGCAGTCAGGAGTTTTGTAGCATTTTGTTACATTAGATGTTTATTATCCAAGTAGGACATTTTACTATACCTGGTGTCATAGCGCAGTCATAATAGTGGAGGTGAGCAATCCTTTTTGGTTTGTTAAGTTGAAATATTACTTTGCACTGTCCAAAAACCTTAAAAATAACATTGTTCATTAGTATATATATATATATACATATATGTATTAAAGCAAAATAAAAGTATTTTACAAAGCTGGGGATAAGATGGGATCTGCTAAGTGAGTATTTACCATCCCCTTGGCTTGAAACACGTACATAAATACATCCCATGAACCCTTTACTAGTTTGCAGACAGAAAGACCAATTTTCCAGAGCACATTACCAATCCACAACAAATCCCAGGTTGGGCCAACCAAACCATTGTAGACTCTGTAATAGTAGTACAGTTGCAGCCAATTCATCTATGCTAGACTTTGCTTTAACGCACATAGTTTAAACTCACATAACGAAAAATGATATAGAAGGATTTTGTGTTTTATTAATGAACTCCTCTCTGTTTAACTTTTCTTTTCAGCCTTTGAAGCCCAGGTAGGTGGAGAGTTCCACCGTGAAACAACTATGCATTTTAGGTCAACAAAACCATTTATTTAGTGTAATGGTAGAGTGGCAGATATAGCACCATGACAAAACTCTACATGATTTTGAGATGAGATAATGAGATGTCTACATTATCAAAGATAATTATGCTTTAAAGTGGAAGTAAACCCATCGATTTAAACAGTTAAAAAAAGGCATGCCGGGAATGCTAACTGCACATTGGCTGTGCTCTCAGCCAAACTATCAAACCATCCAATGGCTGGTGTCATAATGAATCACATGTGAAGCACCATAGCAGTTGAAGATTAAACAGAGGCAAAGATGGCAGCTTCCTTGGCTGAAAACAATAGGGGAGTTTACTTCCACTTTAAGTTAGGCATACTGCTTCTCAGATGCAGCCTGTTGACCAGTATGTCAAAGGAACTGGTTCCTATTAGATATTGCTATTCTGACTTAAAGTCATGTGACCAAGAGGCTCATTTTAATTATGATTAGACAAAATATAGAGTTCTACAATAACCATGTCAACCTGTTTTGGCCCATATATGGCCATCTTCTGGTTAACTGGTGCTAAAACAACTTGCAGCCACCAACTTACTTTGTTCATTAAAAAGTCACTTTCATTTCTCCAGAGAATAAGTAGAATCATTGTGACTATCTGATGTACTTACAGCCTCATTTCGTGGCTTGGCTTTACATTCTTTCCACAATTTTCGGCTAAGGACATGACAGTCTGCCTCTAACACATCCAGTGTAAGGTAAAATACAGATCCATTTTCTTCCTGCAGGGCAAAAGCGACATTTCTTTAGCTACAGAACAGATATGGCTTTATGTTTAACAGAATGATGGAAAGCAATTTTCTTTCATCCCAACAGGAAATCTAATCTGAAAACACTGAAAGGCCATTAATCCTGCTTATCATATATTTAATTTCTCAAAAATCTCAGACTGGAAATTTTATAGAGCACAGACTTGGGCAAAAATCTATATCGCACACATTCAGTAGATTCAAAATAAAGCAAGCAATCCAAATTCAACTGTAAATAATGAAATTCAATTGAAAACTGTGTCACTGTGTGTCTATAATTTATACACAATCTGTGCTGTATAAAATGCTTTATTTTATTTTTTTAATCCTGTAAGTATATTCAGTTCTACTTTAAAATACTATAAGCACTGTGAAACCTAAATATCATGAAGCTGCTTGAGGAATTTTTATGATTTCGATGTTTAAGATTTTCTCTATGAATAATGATATACAGCATGTGCATTGTACAATTTGTTCCCCTCTGAGTATACAGATAATTGTAGAAGATAAAAACATTTTGCCAATGCTGAGCACGTTTTTATTTATACATTTAATATACTATCCAAAATTAAAAAGTCATTATATGGCTTAAACAAAACTAGTGCTAAGTCTTCCATTCCATCTAGTGTTCTTCTGTTATACCTTATTTGGCTGCAGTTAATCATTTCAAATAAAAGTGAAGATAGGATGGTAATCTCTAAAAACTCATTTTTATACAATTGTGAATTACAAAGAGCAAAAATGTGTAGGCTGTTAGCAATCAATTGTGATTTATTTATAATTAACAAGAAACATAAGCATGTACATGGGCTCCAATGCACGTACCAGTAAAAGAATGCTCTATGTCTAGAGTATGGCTAGTGGATAACACCTAAGGGTGTGTTGTAAATTCTACTCATTCTATAGTAAAGCAATCTAGTCCTATTCAACTATAACAAGTGAATAGATGCATATGCTGTATGAAAAAATGAAAATATCAAAAATCCAAGTAGTTCTCAAGAAGATAGCTGAAAGACTGCTATTTTAATTTCTGTGCAAAACAGATTGGCCTAACTTGTTTTGGCAGCACACCAGCATGATCATAGATGCAGTACAGAAAAAAAAAAAAAAAACATCACCAATTATGACAGATCTGCATGTTCTGACATCAGTGACCATTGTCATGCTTACATCATATTGTTCTTGCACATTGGAAATTCGCTTGAGCCCAAAGGCAAACCCTTCCTTTCGATGTGCATTTAGCTGGCGTAGAGACAAATCTGCAGCAGACTCTGCTTGTGCATCATTGCAAGCAATGGACGTCAGTTCAGGTACTGTAGGACCCCGGATTCGCCCTGCTCTAGTGCAGAGCACATGGACACAGAGAAGTAGTAAAACACAGACCTTCATACTTCCCCAGGACATATACAAATTACTTGTGGAGCTGACTTATATACTGAATTACCATCTCAACTGCTATATCACCTTTAACCCTTTGCGTCCTTCAGCAAACAAGAAAGTAAATGATTAGGTGTATGCCCAACACAAAGCTGCAAACACAGGATGAAACCTTAAGCAAAAAAATCAATCACTTGATCCAGTATGTGCCCTGAAAACCTTGACACAGTGTGCAGAATTTACTAACTTGTCTTGCCCTTTAACACGACAGTATTTTGTCTGATCATGACAATTTGTGTGCTATGGAGAAATATATAACACCCTGAAAAACTTAATTTATTATATTATAGTGCACATAAAAAAGCAAAACAAAGTTAAACAGGTTATATTCCTTGAGTTGAGATTACATTTGTATTATACTTGCAATTTTTAGAGACTGTGTTATTAAAGGAGACTGTAACTTCTATCAACGAAGTTTACAGTTGTTGACTCATCTGCACAATATAAGCTGGCAACTGCGCTTATGTATTCATATTTTATGCAAAAGATTGTTGAAGTCAAAATGGGATTTAATAATGCACAAAGACTATATGGTTTGGTAATGGCCTATACACCCTATCTATTAATGTATTTTCTGCAGCTGTAAATTTGACTAAGTTATTCTGTTGTTTACTTCTGTGTTTTGGGTTATTGTCATTTGGATGAAAGAATTATTATTATTATTATTATTATGAATAATAATAATATTATTATTATACAGGATTTATATAGCATCAACAGTTTGCGCAGAGCTTTACAATACAAAGGAAGACAATACAGCTACAATACACTTCAGTACAAGATTATTGCTCCAGCATGCTTACAATCTAATAGGGAGGGGTTGAGGAAACAAAAGGTAGTACCTGTGAGGGATGAACTGATGGGAGAAGTAGAAGATTACAAGTCAAGGTGAGAGATAACAAGGGAGTGAATAAGTTGCTTAATGGTTTCAACGGTTAAAAGAGGCGTCATTTGGAGATGAAGTCTGCAAGATTTGGACAGTGATTGGATTTGGGGCTGAAAGGACAGGTCAGAGTCCAGGATTACACCTAGCACCCTGGCATGAGGGTATTATTAATATTGATGGAGAAGACAGGGGAGGGACACGGGCTGGAGGAAAAATTATGAGCTCAGTTTTAGAAAGATTGAGTTTGAGGAAGTGGTGCGACATGCTACTATGTTTGTTAAAAGAGAAGTATGGGTTTCCTTTTTTTTGCTTACATCTATTCTATGTGAGCTGCTGATATCTAAAATCGTCCAAGCCCTCTCAGAAGTGCACAATGGTCTGGCTCTGGAGTCTGGATCCACTCACTGTCCTGTCATTTTGCTTGATTGATTGTTGGCTCTATGCTCGTTCCTGAGACTTCAGAGAGTGTAGCTGCTCCCCCTCCCTTCTCTCTCTCCTCCCTCCCTCCTCCCTTCTCTCGCATATCATGTTTCAACGGTCAGAAGAGTTGGCAGAGATAACAGCACTTCAGTTAGTGACTAAAGTACGAGAAGTCACTGATAGTTCTGTATATGTAAATGTCCTCTACATATTACTATCTACCAGAGTGAAAACAATATTTTTTGATCATACATCACGGAACACAGAGCTTTCATTACATAGTGGGTTAGATAGGCACCTTCGATGATTAGACACTGGCTAACTAGGCTTGTGCAATTCGTTTCGTAACGAATCGAAATTCGGCCGAATTTTGCATCTTTCGGCCATTCGGATGCATCAGAATGTCCGAATAAAAAAATAACAAATTACAACGAATACGAAAGAAATATAACGAATGAATTCGAATGAATTCGACATGATTCGAAATTATTTCAACCGCATTCGAAATTATTTCAACATGATTCGACATTATTTCAACCGCATTCGAAAATATTTTGTGACCCGACTTTAGGGCCATGTATCTCGGGGTAACTTGGTGCTAGACACTTCAAATATGGATATGTTGTAGAGCTAGTATTATTGTGTTTGCATACCAAATTTGGGGTTTCTAGCTATAAGTGACCCCGAGATATGTGGCCCCAAAATCGGGTCGCAAAATGTTATTAGTTATTAGAGCAGAGAATGACATTTTGCGACCCGATTTTGGGGCCACATATCTCGGGGTCACTTATAGCTAGAAACCCCAAATTTGGTATGCAAACACAATGGTACTAGCACTACAACATTTCCAAATTTGAAGTGTCTAGCACCAAGTGACTCCGAGATACATGGCCCTAAATTCGGGTCACAAAATATTTTCAAATGCGGTTGAAATAATGTTGAATCATGTTGAAATAATTTCGAATGCATTCGAAATTATTTCAACATGATTCGAAAATATTTCAACTGCATTCGAAATGATTTCAACATGATTCAACATTATTTCAACCGCATTCGAAAATATTTTGTGACCCGACTTTAGGGCCATGTATCTCAGGGTCACTTGATGCTAGACACTTCAAATTTGGATATGTTGTAGAGCTAGTATTATTGTGTTTGCATACCAAATTTGGGGTTTCTAGCTATAAGTGACCCCGAGATATGTGGCCCCAAAATCGGGTCGCAAAATGTCATTCTCTGCTCTATTAACTAATAACATTTTGCGACCCGATTTTGGGGCCACATATCTCGGGGTCACTTATAGCTAGAAACCCCAAATTTGGTATGCAAACACAATAGTACTAGCACTACAACATATCCACATTTGAAGTGTCTAGCATCAAGTGACCCCGAGATACATGGCCCTAAATTCGGGTCACAAAATATTTTCGAATGTGGTTGAAATAATGTCGAATCATGTTGAAATCATTTCCAATCCGGTAGAAATATTTTCGAATTTCGTTGAAATATTTTCGAATGTGGCCGATTTTTCGAATTCGGTAGAAAACTAAACGAAATCCGAAAACGAATTTAAGGAAGTTAACGAATATAACTAAACGAAATTAATGAATTAACGAATTAAAACGAAACTAAACAAATTTTTTCCTTTTGCACATGTCTATGGCTAACCCCAATTACGGAGAATTCCTCCTCTATATAACCCCTCCCATATGGGAGGTACCTCAGTTTTGTAGCAAAGCAATAGGAAACCACGTAAAACCCAAGAAGGGCAGTACTCTCAAGAAAATGATTTTACAGGTAAGCTGTATTTAAAAATCCAATTTTCTTGATCATACATCAGGGGACACAGAGCCTTCATTACATAGTGGGATGTCCCAAAGCAATGCTCAGTTTGAGGGGAGGGAGACACAGATCAAAATTATAGACCGCCACGGACCAGAGGAACTAAACTGCAGCCTACAGTACACTGCGCCCAAAATCGGTATCTTCTTGCCCTCTTACATCCACCTGATACAATCTGGTAAATGTATGGACTGATGACCAAGTTGCAGCCTTACAGATCTGAGCCATGGAGGCCTGCACAAGAAGCACTAACAGCCCTAGATGAGTGCGCTTTCACTTGAAAAGGAGGAGTCTTCTCCTTTATACTATAGGCCTAAAGAATAACTTATCTAATACATCTTGAGAGAGTGGATTTTGAAGCTGCCTGACCTTTTTTAGGGCCTTCTGGCAAGATAGATAAACAATCATTTTTTCTTATCTGAGCGTTTGCCTGCTGATAGATAGTGATTGCTCTTACCACATCGAGAGTGTGCAACAATTCCTCTTCCGCAGACTGCTGATTTGGAAAAAAGGATGGTAGGATCACATCTTCATTCAAATGGAATCCTGGCACCACCTTGGTTAGGAAGGACCTATTAGGACGCATTACTACTCGGTCCTTGTAAATAATAAAATAAGGTTCCTTGCTTGAAAGAGCTGATAGCTCCGAAACTCTCCTAGCCAAGGATATGGCTATCAAGAAGACTAATTTCTTAGTCAAGAGTGCTAAAGAAGCCTAATGCAATGGTTCAAACGGCTGCCCCTGCAATGCGGATAGGACTAAATTCAAATCCCATGGGCACACTGGAAACATGTCTTGGCATGGCTTCATGGCAATCAATTGAGCGGGGCTTAGGACGGTGATACGTTACCTGCTGCACTGGCTAGTGTTTGAAGGGGGACAAGGAGTGGGTGAGATTGTTGTTAGTTTACCACACACCCTGCGACTGCCGTAACCGATCTTATTTCAGCCACCAATGCATGAATGTTCTGTGATGTGATTATACTTTGGCGTGGTTTGCTTTGGACACATGTGAGTGCAATCATTTGAGAGTGTTTCATTTAATAAAGTGTTGTGAGACTTTGTTACACTATTGGAGCATCTCTTTATTTTTGCATGTGGAGCAAACTAGTGTATGACACATAGGGGAAGTGTGTCACGTCTGGGGAAGTTTGATAATTTCATCTGAACCCATATCCAGGAGTGGGGGAATATGCATTGAGGCAAACATGAGAGTGGGTGGCAAATTCATTTGGTGAGTGCGATTGGATAAGGGGAGTGAAAGCACAGCGGTGTGGTGGAAGATTAGAATCAGATCAATCGCCTGTTTTTTTCAACACCATTCATCAGACTGTTTATTATAGTCTTTTTATAAATGGTTTATTATTTCATTTTTCAATAAGAGATTGGAATATTGTCACTTGTCATTCACAGGGTGTTTTCACTAGTTTATTGACACATTGTTTTGTTGATTTAACTGGAATTACTATTCACTAATTGTTATATACAGTGTTACTTTTCTTTGCATCATTTATGTACATAATTATGTATTCAGGTTTGGTTGAGCAATACCCACTATATTTGTGTATTTGATTCACTAGCACGTTTAGCTTAGGATAGTCTATAACATTTATCACAGGTATAGAGTTGTGGTTACATTATCATCATTTAGCGCCATTATTTCAACTTCATTATATTTTTGAGTTAGGAATATTTATACACAGTGATTGGAGAAAAGCCAAGATCCTGCTAACGACATACTTTCTAGGAAGCCATCCCCTGGGTTCACACCAGGAAATATATGCCTTCCAGATTTTGTAGTAAATAAGCCTGGAGGACAGCTTTCTGGCATTGGCCAGAGTAGAGAGGACTGACTCAGAGAGTCCACGGTCTTTCAGAATGCGGGTCTCAGCAGCAAAACCGTCAAATTCAGACTGTGTAAAGCAGGATGGTAGATTGGACCCTGCGAGAGTAGGTCTGGCTGGAGAGGAAGGGTCCAAGGCCTGCCTACTGCCATATTCATGAGCTCTGCGTACCAAGGTCATCTGGGCCAAGCCAGGGCTACTAAAAGAACCAACTTTGTTTCCCTTTTGACTCTTCCCAGGAACCGCGGCAGAAGTGAATTCGGCAGAAAGGCATAGATTAGATTGTACCGATCCCAGGAAATTGTCAGAGCATCTGACCTCTGAGCAAGTACGTCTTTTGTACACAAACTTGTCCAGCTTCTTGTGGAATCTGGACGCAAACAGATCTACATCCAGAGTACCCCATTTGTGACATATGGCCTGAAATATGTCGGTGTGTAGAGCGCATTCTCCTGGGCATAATTGCTGGCGGCTTAGAAAATCCGCCAAAAATGCCACTTTTTCACTCCTGGGATGAAGACTTCAGAAAGGCAAAGAATATGCCTTTCTGCCCAAGCAAGTATGCGATTCACCTCTATTTGTGCATCCAGACTTTTGGTGTCACCTTGGTGATTGATATAAGCCACAGCCGTGGCATTGTCAGACTGTATTCGAATAGGGTGAACCTGTAGTCCATAAGACCAATCCATGAGGGCCATGTAAATTGCCAGAATTTCCAGAATATTTATAGACAAGAGTCTTTCGGTCGTGGACCATCTTCCCTGCGTGCATACCTCTTCCAGCACTACTCCCTGTCAGGCTGGCATCCGTGGTTATGATTTTCCATGGAATTGGAAGAAAGGTCTTGCCTTTCAGAAGATTCTTGGTCTGTAACCACCAATTGAGGCCTTTTTCGTAGCCCTGGGGATAAGCATATAGGAAGATCCAAGTCTCGGGGCTTCTTGTTCCAAGCCACAAGGATGCATCTCTGTAAAGGCCTTGAGTGAAACTGGGCAAATGGAATGGCCTCGAAGGAGGTGACCATTTTTCCTAACAGTCTCATACATAGCGGAATGGAGGAACTCCTTCTGCTTAACACTTAACACAGAACCTTTATGGCCTTTGCTTTTGGCTCTGGTAGAAACACCTTGCCTTGAGTGGTGTCTATGATCATGCCCAGATATTCCAACCTTGTTGACGGTTGCAAGGAAGACTTTTCTAGGTTTATAATCCAACCTAGTCTTTCCAGGTGTTCTACTGTTTTGAGAACACTGTGGTTCAGGTGCGCTACTGTCTGCTCTATGAGTAGCAAATCGTCTAGATAAGCTATCACGGTTATGCCCTGAGCTCTTAGGTTTGCTAAGAGAGGGTCTAGAATCTTTGTGAAAACTCGAGGAGCTGTAGTGAGACCGAAAAGGAAGGGCCAGAAATTGAAAATGGCGCTGATCTACCTCGAACCTTAGATATTTTTAGTGAGCGGAAAATATCAGCACATGAAGATATGCATCCTTTATATCTATTGATGCCATAAATTCTCCTCCCTGAAGGGTGGAGACCACTGAACATATTGACTGCATTCGAATGTGTAGAAATTGATTCAGATCCTTCAGATCCAAGATGGGTCTGACATCCCCATTTGGTTTTGAAACAGTGAAGAGATTTGAGTAAAACCCGGAACTCTGTTTTTTTGGGTCCACTTTGACTATCACCCCCTGGGATAGCAAGTGACCTAAGGCCAAAAGTAGCGGTCTTCACTTTACTGGATCTTTGGAGACCCTTGACCCTAGAAAGCGAGATGGTGGAATCTTCTGGAACTCTAGCTTATAGCCAAGAGATACTGAGTAGATTACCCATCTGTCTCGAATCTCTTCCCGCCAGGCCTCTGCAAACTGCAGCAGCCTTCCCCCCACTCGGCCGAGTGGGGGCACTCCTTCAAAAGGAAGCTTTGGGGTTCTGCTTGGCGGGCTTTCGCCCCCAAGTCTTTTTCTGCCCTTGGGCATGACTTTGGGCCTTTTCTCTAGAGATAGACTGGGAAGGGCATCGCCACTGCTTAGAGCCTGATGCCCCAGGAGATGGAGAGAGAGAACATCTGAATGATGGATGTTTATTCTTTTTTTAAAAGAGTAGATTTACCACCAGTAATTTTTTGGATGAATTTATCCAAGTCATCCCCAAATAAGTGTTCCCCTTTAAACGGGATTCCAGTAAAATATTTTTTACAGCTCAGCTGCCCAATTTTTGAGCCAAAGGGACCTTCGCATGTGTACCAACAGGAGAGATAAACGTGATGCTTGTTGGACAGAATCCAAAAATGCATCAATCATAAAGCACAGAACCTGAGGAAGGTCTGCATAGTTCTCCACTTCCTCACTGGGAAGGAGGCTAAGCATTTGCTTAACTTGTTCCTTGAGGAATTGACACAACCTCACAGTTGCGACTGTAGATTGTACTACTGCGCCAGCCATAAAAAAGGAGGCTTTTAATAAAGTTTCCAGCATTTTATCAGTTGGATCCTTAAATACCTGAGCATTATCCAGAGGACAGGTCAGGTTTTTATTCATACAAGAAAAAGCCGCATCCACAGATGGGACCTCCCACTTCTTGGTGAAACTTTCCTCCAGTGAATAAAGCATTGAGAACCTTTTAGGAGGAGAAAACAGTTTATCGGGATGCCCCCAATCCTCATACAGTAATTTATCCATTAAGGGATGAATTAGAATGGAAAAAGCAGTCTTTCCTGACCCCTAGGGAAGAAACAGAGGATGTAGCGGCCTCAGCAGCGGGCATTCTGAAAGTGGTACTCACCAATTCAGTGTAATATTGGACCCGCTTTTTGAGTGCCTAGGAGGAGGAAACTCTCTCCTCTTCCTCTGATTCATCCGACTGCCCTTGATCCCTATCCCATGATAGGGATCTCTCCTCATTGTCATAGGAATCATCTGAAAGAGGAATAGCAGCAGAGGGAGGAGATCTACCTCTTTTCCTGCTATCTTTTAAGGAAGCTGAAATAAAATTCATAATTCTTCCTTCAAAACCCTCCAATATGCCTTTATTTCCAAAGATTTGGGACAGAGCTTTCAGCGGAGGATGTGAGCCGTTCGGAGACTGGCTTCACTTGAGCTTGTATCCTGGAAAGGCTTGTAAATTGCTCTTTACTCCCTCTTGTGGCAGAAACCAGGTAAAACACGCAACTACTCTAGTGAAGAAATCCATAATATGCAATATATATAGGATTAACTTTTCTTACCTGTCCCCACCACAGGAACTGCTGAAAAACAGACAGTTTCCAATCTTCACCCCTCACGACGGGTAGCGTTGTGCCAACCTTCAGGGTTTTTTGGATTCCTTCTCAGAGAAACCTTTTACCTGGACCTGTAAAAGACTCTGCCAGAACTTTTGTGCCACTGCTTAAATAGTACACCAGGTCTGGTTTTCCCAGAGCCCAGTCTTCCTTAGAAGAGGACTTACAGGCAAAACCTTGTTTCTTTGGATGATGAGGCCTGGGTACCATATCATCTTGGGAGTCAAAATATCAACCCGAGATATGGATCCGGTTAGTATAGCCCTTAGACCCCATGCATGGACCCGCATAGAGCTTTCTTCACAGCACATTTTTACGTGACCACTGGCGAAAAAACAGGTACCTCCATTATGGGCACAAGTCACTGTGTGCCTCAAAATGTCTCCTCATCTGATATAACACAGTGCTATGTGTAGAGAACTTACCTGTGTTCATTGCTGAACATGAGAACTGACTCTCCCCCCTCCCCCCACTGGCTGGAGGAGAAGCTGATACAGACATGAATGAGTGAGGGGAGATGAGGGAAGGGAATCAAAGGACACATGAAGGAACATCAAAGCCCAAGGGAGAGTTGGAGTCTCTCAGAGGTGAGCTTGCAGATAACAGCCAGAGAAAGGTGAGGAGACTTCCCTGTTTGTATCACACTGTGTCTGCTTCCAGGTTTTAGCTGGGGGCACCCTTGAAACAGGCATGTGAAGAATATGCTTGTTCTAGATAGCAGCCTTCATGTGCTCCTCTTCACCAAACACACCCACATGTCCTCCAGAGGGAGGGAGCAAAGGAGTGGCTGGATTGTGCCACTTTGTGAACTTTTGAACTGAGAAAGACCCGTTATACTCTGATTCTGGGATCTTCAAAAGACTATTCTGCAAAAACTAAAGGACTGCGGAAAAAAAAAATGCAGGTATGAGGGTAGCATGTACTACCTATTTTTGCATTCCCATACTTCTGCTTTAATGAGTTAGTAATGTTAGTAATTGGTATTTATGCAAAAATAAAACTATAATGCTACCACTTTACAAAACTCTGGTTCGGCTGCATCTTGAGTATGGTTCTCTTCTGGTCACCAGTAATCAAGAAGGATGTGTTGGAACTGGAGAGAGTCCAGAGAAGGGAAACAAAGTTAGTAAGGGGATGGGGGATCTCAGGAATGGCTGAACATACTAACCACTTCATGACCACCCTATAGCAGTTTTATTGCTACACGGCACCGCTGTGCGCAGGGTCACTTACAGTGCCTTCAAAATGTATTCATACCTCTTGAAATGTTCCACATTTTGTCATGTTACAACCAAAAACATAAATTTATTTTATTGAGATTTTATGTAAAAGATCAACACAAAGTTGCACATAATTGTGAAGTGGAAGGAAAATGATAAATGTTTTTTACATTTTTTTTACAAATAAATACCTGAAAAGTGTGGTGTGCATTTGTATTCAGCCCCCTTTACTCTACTCTTTACCCTAGCTAAAATCTAGTGCCTTCAGAAGTCACCTAATTGGTAAAGACAGTTCACCTGTGTGTAATTTAATCTCTCTATAAATATAGCTGTTCTGTGAAGCCCTCAGAAGTTTATTAGACAACCTTAGTGAACAAACAGTATCAGAAAGGCCAAGGAACACACCAGACAGGTCAGGGATAAAGTTGTGGAGAAGTTTAAAGCAGGGTTAGGTTTACAACCCTGCAAACCTACCAAGACATGGCCATCCACCTAAACTGACACACCGGGCAAGGAGAGCATTAATCACAGAAGCAGCCAAGAGGCTCAGGGTAACTCTGGAGCAGCTGCAGAGATCCCAGCTCACGTGGGAGAATCTGTTGACAGGACAATTAATTATTAGTCGTGCACTCCACAAATCTGGCCTTTATGGAAGAGTGCCATTGTTTAAAGGAAGCCATAAGAAGTCCTGTTTGCAGTTTGCAAGAAGCCATGTGGGGGGGTCTGATGAGACCAAAATTTAACTTTTTGGCCTAAAAGCAAAAGGCTATGTGTGGTGGAAAACGAACACCGCACATCACCCTGAACACACTATTACCACCGTGAAACATGGTGGTGGCAGCATCATGGATGAAACCAAATACAGGGCAATCTTAGAAGAAAATCTGTTAGAGTCTGCAAAAGACTTGAGACTGGGGCAGAGGTTCACCTTCCTGCAGGATAACGACCCTAAACATACAGCCAGGGCTACAATGGAATGGTTTAGATCAAAAGCATATTTATGTGTTAGAATGGCCCAGTCAAATTCCAGACCTAAATCCAATTAAAAATCTGTGGCAAGACTTGAAAATTGCTATTCACAAACGCTCTCCATCCAATCTGACAAAGCTTGAGCTATTTTGCAAAGAAGAATGGAAAAAATGTCAATCTCTAGATGTGCAAAGCTGGTAGAGACATCTCCAAAAAGACTTGGTTCTACAAAGTATTCACTTAGGGGGGCTGAATACAAATGCATGCCACACTTTTCAGATATTTATTTGTAAAACATTTTGAAAAACATTTTTCTTTTTCCTTCCACTTCACAATGATGTGCCACTTTGTGTTGGTCTATCAAATAAAATCACAATAACATCTAAAATTTTGGTTGTACCATGATCCTATAACTTCCGGGTAGTGGGCACGAATGCGTGCCACTAGTAGCTTGCTCCCACTGTGATTATGCATAGCGGGAGCCGATCAGTGGGTACCGTGGACTCGATGTCTGCCAGCACCCGCTGATCATTTGGTACGGGGGCAGAACAGCAGTCTGCCTATGTAAACAAGGCAGATTGCTGTTCTGTCAGTAGAGAAGGCACAGATCCTGTGTTCCTGCAAAGCAGGGGCAAGGATCCATGTCTTTCCTTAGTAAAAGCACCTTCCACACTGTACAAAAATATTGGTTAGGCACACAGTTAACCCTTTGATTACCCCTGATGCTACCCCTTGTGACAGTTTATATTTTTAGAACCGATCACTACTGCTTCCCAAAAAAGTGTCAAAAGTGTCAGTTAGTGTCTAACTTGTCTGCCGCAACATTGCACTCCATAAATATATCCCATCATTTGTAGATGCTATAACTTTTGCGCAAACAGGGGCGGATCCAGAGGCTAGTCTCGGGAGGGGCATTGCCGTGTGGTTTTTCACATAAATTTGTCAGGGCAATGACTGGTGTTGGTGCTTCAATCATCATGGCACCGTGGTTGATATGGTGTCAGGATGATTGAAGCGCGTTATTTACAGCTACATTGGGTGACAGTTGACCTGGCAAGTGACAAGCTGCATCTGGTGGCAGGCAACGGTGGCAAGTGACACGCTGCATCTGGTGGCAGGTGATGTGGCAAGTGACAAGCTGCATCTGGTGACAGGTAACGTGGCAAGTGACAAGCTACATTGGGTGACAGATGACCTGGCAAGTGACAAGCTGCATCTGGTGGCAGGCGACGGTGGCAAGTGACACGCTGCATCTGGTGGCAGGTGATGTGACAAGTGACAAGCTGCATCTGGTGACAGGCGACGGTGGCATATGACACAATCAGTGGGAGCCCTGAGGGTGTCATATGCCACCATCGCCTGCCACCAGATGCAGCTTGTCACTTGCCATGTCACCTGCCACCAGATGCAGCATGTCACTTGCCACCGTCGCCTGCCACCAAATGCCGCTTGTCACTTGCCACATCACCTGCCACCCAGTGCAGTTTGTCACTTGCCACGTTACCTGCCACCAGATGCGGATTTTCACTTGCCACGTCGCCTACCACCAGATGCGGATTGTCACTTGTCACATCATCTGCATTCAGATGCAGCTTGTCACTTGCCATGCACCTGCCTTTGGATGCAGCTTGTGACTTGCCACGTCCCCTGCCTTCAGATGCGGATTTTCACTTACCACGTCACCTGCCACCAAATGTGGATTGTCAATTGCCACGTCACCTGCCACCAGATGCAGCTTGTCACTTGTCATGTCACCTGCCACCAGATGCAGATTGTCATTTGCCACAAAATGCGGATTGTCACTTGTAATCTATCTGCTGGCCGCAGCTGCACAGCGAGGGCGGGACTGCGATGCCCTACTGGCCTGACTGCCCGATCACCTGCCGGCCCGCTCACTGGCCTGCCGCCCGCTCACTGGTCAACCCGCTCACCAGCCTGCCCACCCGCTCACCTTCCTGCTCACTCACTGGCCTGCCAGATGACCCGCCGCACTCGTCGCCCAGCTGCAGAGGGGCCACGGCCTGGTTCCAGGCTGTAGCCTGGTGGTTGGGGACCCCTACAGTACAGCACACTTCTCCAGACTCCATCTGGGACTCTATCCCTTGGCCACACACTAGGGCAAAACTAAGGGGGAAGGCTGCTACAGTGCACTTCTCCATCTCATGGGACTCATGGGACTCATGGGACTCATGGCACTCACGGGACTTATGGCCCTACAGCCTTCCCTCTTTATTTTGCAGCAGTAAGGTGGCAGAGGGAGGGAACCTCAGAGTTGGTAATATTTTCTTGGGGGCGGAGATTGCCCCGTTGCCCCCCTGGATCTGCCCCTATGTGCAAACCATTCAATAAAAGCTTATTGGTTTTTTTTATCTTTAAATGTGCTGAAATTTGGAGAGTGTGTATCCAGCTTTTTCGATTATGACACTTCTTACCTGTCCAGGGGCTGGCCAAAGTATCACTGATTATTTATGTAAACAGCTCTCATAGAACTGGAGAGGGTTACCTGTCCAATACATCTTCCCATTCAGATAATCATATAAATTGACCTTCCACTTTTGTTTTTAAATACTCATTTAAGTGTATCCTTATGTTGGCTAAGCATGTTTGTGTCAAATCTGCTTGTAATGTTATGTGCAGAAGTAGTAATTTCTTTTTTATTTGTTTCCTTCCAACCCAGAGCAATGGCAGGATGTTGCAGCCTAGTTCCATCATCAGTAGGATTTTCCCAACTGTTGTGGTGCTATTGATGGCAAGCATGTCCCGATTGTAACACCACCCAACTCTGGCTCCTATTATTTAAATTATAAGAGCTTTTGCAGCATAGTCATGCTAGCTGTAGTGTCTGCCAACTACGAGTTCCTGTATCTGGATGTTGGGAAGAATGGCCGCAACTCTGACGGAGGAGTGATTATGCAGACAGAGTTCTACAAGTGGCTCCAGAATGGCACCTTGAACTTGCCACCTGCTGAGGAGAATGTTAAGGGACTCAATTTTGTTTTCGTGGCAGATGAGGCCTTTGCTCTGGGGGAACATCTGATAAAGCCGTTTCCTATGAGGATTATGTGGTTGTAGTGGGTGCTATAAATCTGATCACACTTTAGCTGTAACAATATTACAATACAATTATAAACCCTACAAATAATATTCAAGACATAAGTGCAAATAGATAATATAGTGAATATTTCATCAAAACAAAAGTCCATATATTGATTGTGATATTACTTCAATCTGTACACCATCACCAATGGAAAAACTTCACATAAATCATGTGAGTGAAATGACTACTCACCAGACCACCATGACATCTTTAACTAAAAGAAGGTCGGTATAGGCTGTGTTTTGTGGTTTAGGGATCTTGCTGATGCAACAATGTGAATATAGCTGGGAACCTTGTTTGTCTCCATCACAGTTGCCCATTAAAAAACAGATATGGTCCCAAATGGGCTTTATTTTGGCCACTTGCTCCAATAGTGCAAATGTACCTTAATTGCTACATGAGGTGACAATATCTTCTTCACCTAACTATTATGGTGTGCTGTAGGTCTGCTACACACACACAATGTTTTTGTTCTTAATGTAGCTAATGCATGAAGTTCAAAAACATTACACCTTTACAACTCCTTTATTTTTTTTGGGGCCTATAAATTTCAGGAGTTGTCCACATTTAAGAGCACATGTCACTTTAACTACAACAACTTACAAAATACACTGGTATTGAGCAATGAAATAATAAGTCACACATTGTTTAATAAAAAACATTTTGCTCAAAGCACATGCGTTTTAAGGTTTTAAAACAAACCAAATCTCCTTTATTGTGGCTAAACAGTCATGTTCTAATACATTAGATACACATCCCAAACTTACAAAATTCGAGTTTGGTAAAGTGAAGGCCAAACCAGACATTAGTAGTCCAAGACTGTGTGAATGTTGCCTTCCTCAGATAGGGTGATCTCACCCCTCTAAAAGACAACATTTGAAGCCACATACACGTAGAGGCTGTCAGGGCTGGTTTAGCCCTTCCTTCTCTGGGCTCAGCTGTTGGCTAATTGCCAGCTCTCATTTCTCTCCACAGTTACTCAGCTGTTCCTGATCCTGCTCATCTGACCTGCCTATTTAAAGCTGTCCAGCTCACTTCCTCTCTGCTTTCACCTTGGTCACATCACAAGAAACCATCTCCTGCATTCCTGTTTAAAGACTGGCTTGCTGACATCCCTTCTGGCTCCTTATCCTGCTTGCTGTTCCTCTACTTGGATCCCTGACTTCTGGCCTGGCTGATTACCCGATTTGATTACTGAACTCTAGCCTGGCTGTCTACTCGATCCGGTTACTGGACTCTGGCTATGCTTTGACTACACTTACTCTATTTACCTTTTTATTTTTTATTAATAAACAAGTGTGATTTAATTGTACTTCTGTCTCGGTCTGGTTCATGGTTTCTGACAGTAGGCGAAGGCCATGAATTCAGAAGATACAGTCAATCCACTTGTTGGTAATATTTTTTCCAGACTGGATGAGCAAGATTACTGCATGGATCAGTTTGCCATAGAGTTACAAATGCTCCTGAGTCGCACGACTCACCTGGAATCCCCCACTGTGGCTGCTCTGGTACAACCTGAGTTGCAGGCTGTTCCTGCTCTTTGCAGGTACCCTCCTCGAGTATTACCTCTATAAGAGGTATGCCTGGTTCCACTCAGCTTCCCCAGCGATTTGGGGCCGATCCAGTTCAATGCAGAGAGTTTCTCAACCAGGTTGAGATTTACTTTCAGATGCTGCCCCAGGTGTTTCCCACGGACAGAAGCAAATTAGGTTTTGTGATATCTTTGCTTTCTGAGAGAGCTTTGGCCTGGGCAAACCATCTATGAGAGATGCAAAAACCTGTTGTCTTGAGTTACCCTGACTTTGTGGCCTCCTTTAAAAGGGTATTTGACGTTCCCGCATGCTCCACTTCTGCTGCCAAGTGTCTCATGTCCATCAAACGGAGTACCAGAACTGTTGCTGGCTACTCCATTGAATTCCGTACTCTGGCAGCATAGGTTGCTTGGAACAATGAGGCCCTCATGGCTGCTTTTTCTCATGGTCTCTCGGATTCCATCAAGGATGAGATAGCAGCCCGAGATATACCCACTGAGCTGGAGAGCTTGATCTCATTTGCCATCCTCATTAACTCCAGACTCAGAAAAAGACTTTCTTTGAAAGAGCGCTTGCGGAAGCCTCCTCTAAGTTTGCCGCCGAGCTTTGCAGTCCCACCCATGCCTCTCTCACCTCCCATGCCTTCTGGTACCAAGTCGGTCAGTGAAGATGAACCCACGCACTTGGACTTTACGCATCTCTCTGCGAATGAGAGAGCCTTTAAGAGGAGGGAGAGATTGTGCCTTTATTGTGGCCAGGCAGGTCATTTTTTGAAGTCTTGTCCTACCCATCCAGGGAACGCCCGAACCTCGAGGCCCTGTCCCGGACAGACCTTAGGTGACATTGTTTCATCCCCAGTTATCCAGAAGGATAAGCCCCTGGCTTTGGTTACCCTTTCTTGGGCTGAGTCGTCCATGGAGATACAGGCTCTAATCGACTATGGGGCTGCAGGTCTGTTCATTGATGCTGCCTTTGTATCGCAGCACTCGATTCTGCTGCAGCTGTGTGACACTCCACTTGCCATTGAGGCTCTTGACGGGATATGCATATTCTTAGCCCCCAAGTGCAAACTTTACATTTATCAACAATAACCCTCATTTGCCACATAGTCGCCCAATTAAACGGTGCATTCAGGTTGGTTTGTAAGTTGGAGACATCCTGAAAGGACGTTAATCCACTGCACAGCTTGGTGTCATCTGCAAAGACAGAAATATTACTTTTAATCCCAGACCCTATATCATTCATAATGATATTAAAAAGTAAGGGTCGAAGCACTGAACCTTGGGGTACACCACTGATAACCTTAGACCATTCAGAGTAAGAATTATTAACCAGTACTCTCTGTTTCTGTCTTTTAGCCAGTTTTCTATCCATTTACAAACTGATATTTCCAAGCCTGTAGACTTTACCTTACACATGAGCCATGTATGGGGAACTGTGTCAAACGCTTTTGCAAAATCCAGGTATACTATGTTCACACAACACAGCTGTTTGCTATGGAGGCACTCAACAAGAGGGAGGGGCCAGGAGAGCCGAAGAGGGACCCGAGAAGAGGAGGCTCTGGGTTGCTCTGTGCAAAATCACTGCACAGGGCTGGTAATTATAACATCTTTGTTATTTTTAGAGAAAAAAAAACGCAACTTTACAATCACTTTAGTGTTTACACTGCTCTGAATTGTACCTACATAAAAAAACATCTTTACAAAAATTTAAGACAAATACTGCTGCTGCTAAATTGAATCTCCCCTCCAGTCAGTTTCTTTATCCATTTTTAAAAATATATACAGTATCCATCACATTGTCTTGTCCTTCATATTTAGCCATTAATACCTTTCTCTATAGATCACAATGATAGGATCTTAGCAGTTTCACTGCTTCTCATGACCACTCCTCACCTCATATCTCCAGTATATAAAACAATTCTGCCTCACATTCAGTAAAATATAAAATACTACATTTTTGTCATGCATTGTCTTCCACTGATTTCTTGCCGTTGTGTTTTCAGAGTAATTTGTATTTTTTATTGTGCTGACGATCAGTGTCTGTAAATGCACTAAAGCACATATGCCAAACACAAGGCCGAATCTGGCCTGCCAGGCCATTTCATGTGGCCCTTGCACCTCTTCTGCAGCTGTGGTATCCTCCTTGTCTCTGCCCATACCTTGTCTTAGCAGTTGGTAGCAGAGCGGAGAACAGAACTCCTCTGCCAAATCCTGTGCTTCTCCATGCAGTTGTGGAAAGCCATGTCCTTGCATACCCCCATCCTAACAATCAGAAACAGAGAGGATAACAGAACTCCTCCTACAGATCCTGCACATCTCTGTGCAGCTGCAGCACCCCCTCATGTCTGCCTCTCCTGGCCTCAGCATTCAGCAGACTCCGGCAGCTGACTCCAGCCCTTCTCTGGTCCTCCTCCAGACCCTGCACTTTCTGCTTCCCAGCTCTGTCCCAGCATTTTCCCAGAAGCAGTACAGGGTAAAGGGAGTACACTGTGATGTAAGGTGGGGGGACTCTTGACTTTTGATGTAAGGGGGGTGGGGTGCTCTGGACATCTAGTCTAGATACAACTAGCCCTTTGAGGGCAACCATAATGTTGATGCAGCCCACAATAAAGTTGAGTTTGACACCCCTGCACTAAAGTATATCTTTTTGTTGACTGGAGGTGTTAAAGGGTGCCTCTGTTGCCTAAATATATTTGCACTAAAAGTTTCCCTTTTCATAATTTCTTAAAGCTGGAAACCGGCAGAACACATCATGCACACTTCTACTTGTTCCATATGGGGTAGCATCACTCCAGCCAGCTGCACCTGACATGGAGGCAAGTTTTATGCTCTTTTGGCTTACACTTATTCAGTATATTATACTGAAGAAGCCCAATCAGAAAGCGTAACGCGTATGGGTGGGAGGAGACAAAGCCTGTGACATCACATAGTAGTTACCAGTGTCAGCGTGGTGAGCTGATGATTTTGAATGCTTGTTATCTTTACATCCTTTTGAGTGTTTTTAATCCTTTTTTGTTTTATAATAAATGTTTTGAAATAGAGAGCACTATGGTTTTTCCGCTTTATTATATGGTATATTATGCTGATGACTGAGGAGCAAGGAGGAAGAGGCAGCAGCTATACCCCAAGATGGGGGGAAGAGGAGTGCTTGCTGTACCTCCCATAGGAGGAATCAGTCAGAGGCGTATATAACTCTGTGGTGCGACAATCAAAATAGTTGATGGGAGGAAGGAGTCCCATTAGGGAACCTCCCAATTTTTAGACACTTAGGGAGTTAGTTATGAAAGGCAAATCCACTTTACACTACAGGTGCAAACTACGAGTGCAAATTGCACTTGAAATTGCACTGAAAGTGTACTTGCTGTAAATCCGAGGGGGACATGCAAGGAAAATAAAAAAACTGCATTTTAGCTTGCACATGATTGGATAATAAAATCAGCAGAGCTTCCCCTCATTTCAGATCTACCCCTCAGATTTATAGCGACTGCACTTCCAGTGCATTTTCAAGTGCAAAGTGGATTTGCCTTTCGTAAATAACCCCCTTAGTGTCTGGTACCACATCCTTCAATAATTACACTAAAAAAATACCCTTACTAAAAAACGGAGGACTTTAAAGGTACCACTCATAGGTATGCATGGTACCTTTAAAGTCCTCCTCTTTTTTTATAGTTAGGGTCTTTTTTTATTCTGTATTGGGGTCTGATATTTGAGGTGAGCAGGCATTGCAACTGAAGTTGGTGGGTCACCAGAAGCACTGTAAATATATGTGAACCATCACTTATTCATCACACAGTATTTTTGACTCTATATATGCGACTCTTCAGATATATGTTGATTTTTGTTCACATTATTATGTTTGCATTTTGATCACGAGTTCTGCAGAGTGTAGTCTGTTCAATGAGTATAGTTTATATTCACATTGCATTGTGCTACACCCATCTCATGCATTATATTTTCAATTTTGTTTAATGTGTGTATAACATACCTTAGTTGTAGTAAACCTATTTTGTTACCTTCTTTTGTTTCTGGGGGTTACCTATTGTTTTTTTGTCCCCACTCATTTATTCTGTCCTACTTTCTGCCAATACCTTAGTTTGAATACCTTTAATTTTGCCATTTCTGATGTGGGTTGGTACTGTTGTGTTTTTTAGCAATGATCATTTAGTAGAGCAACTTTTTTACTATGCCTATGTACACCATTTAAATCAATTTTCCCTAAGACACATTTGTGTCTGTTTGTTTACACAGCCTGTTTCCTTGCCCCCTAATTTAATATTTATTTTTCCATTGTCTTACCTACTTTTGTCCTCTGTTATCCCAGCTTGGTTGGTTAGAGATCTTTTCTGACAATCTCACCATCCTGTTTTGGTCTACTGATTACTTTTCATATTTCTATATGTGTGCATTTCCTAGGCATATATAGTGTACATCTTTAGATATTTTTGATGCACTTTATTGTCTATTCCAATGCAGTTAATCGGTTCCACGTTTCTGGGTATTGTTAGGACGTTTAAATTATTTCTCTTTTGTGTAATTAAAAGTTTGTTGGGAAATGTATGTGACTGTGTACATTATAGACATTTCAGCAATTCTTTTGAATAAAAAAAAATATTATGATTTATGGGATTCTTTTTTCAGGTATGCAGGTATGCATTTTTACGACAGCGACAATTTTGAAAAATAATTTTTTTTACTTTTTGCTATAATAAATATCCCCAAAAATGTTTTTAAAAAACAAATTTCTTTTTCAGTTTAGGCCAATATATATTTTTCTACATATTTTTGGTAAAACAAATCGCAATAAGCATATATTGCTACATAGGACTGAGTAGGAGAGGAGACATGTCGCTGTTTCTACTTACTATGAACAAACAACATGTCTCCTCTCCTCTGACAGCACAGGGATTTGTGTGTTTACACACACAAATCCCTGTGCTGGCGCTCGTGCGTAATCATGTGTGGCCGGCGGAAATTGTGACCACCCCCTTCCCTTCCCTTCCCCCTTGCTGCGAGTGACAGGTGATTTACATATCTCATGAAGGAGGCATTCTGTGTACTTTCCACCCCTCCTTTCTTCTCCAGCTCTCCCAGGATTGGCTGCTCCACACCTCAGCATGATTGGTCATGCTGAAGTCATGTGGTGACCTTTCTGGGTTTTGACTGGATGTTAGTGATCATAGCAGAAGTTCAGTGTAAGAAATAGGGATGAGCCAGATGTTTGATCAGAACATAAGTTCGACTCGAACATTGGGTGCTCACCGAACAGCGAACGTTATGCAGTGTTAGCGGCAAATTCGAAAAGCCGCGGAACACTATTAACATCTATGGGACACTATCAATGCAAAAAAAGTTTTAAAAACTGCCTTTTTTCAGGAACAGTGATTTTGTTGGGCGGCGTGAAATGCATGTACATCGTGGGACATTTTTTTTTTTAAATAAAGGACTTGTCCCAAAGTTTCTCCTGTCTTTTTTACATTTTTGGTTCGGGGTTCCCCTTAATATTCATACCAGACCCAAAGGGTCGTTTTATATTTATATCAGAAAAAAAGGCAGTTTTTAAAACTTTTTTTTGCATTGATACATGTCCCCTGGGGCAGGACCCAGGTCCCCAAACAATTTTTATGACAATAACTTGCATATAAGCCTTTAAAATGAGTACTTTTGATTTGTCATGCTTATGTCCCTTAGACTTTAATGGTGTTCATGTGTTCGTCTGAATTTTTTGCCTGTTTGCAAGTTCTGGTGTGAACCAAACCAGGGGTGTTTGGCTCATCCTTAGTAAGACATACACAGTAGAAAATGCATGTTGACAAGGGTGTAGACAAGTGTAGAGGTGGGCGGGGAGTCTACTGACATTACAACTCCACCCACGAGCTCCGGACAACATACCTGCCCACAGAATCTGCAGTTTTTCGGGTCTCATAACAGACAGAAGGGAGAGATTTGACAGGTAAGGATGAATGAAGGAGGCATGTATATCCTTATAGATCAGCACTATGGCAGTAGTTTAGAATGGATGAGAGTGGGTTTGCATCCACTTTAAAGGATATGTCAACTAAAAATGTCATATTCGTGATATGTGCTGGCTGTACCAGGCACTTGTATGAAAATGTATCCTGTTCTATTTGTATTACTTCCTTTGTGTGAAATCCCTGGTGTTCCTGCCAGTCCCTCTGCTTTCCTATTAAAAACAGAGCACACTAGGAAAGAGAGCATGGCGTGGTCAGTTTTCTAGCTGTGCTAAGAACTCAGCCTGCTCTCCATCAATGATCTAACAGGTGCTGAAATGCCCCGCCCTCCCCCCTGCCCAGCCACTCACTGGAAAGATCAGTGTGCTACTGTTTCTCCTCCCCACGCTCTTTAGGATCCGTATGCAGCTGAGAAGAGGGGGTATGTGATCCCTTATAAAGAAAAGGGGGGGTATTAATATATATAATATAATATTTTTATATGTATACACAAATGTTTTACCTTTAATTTCTATTTTAAACTGAATGGATCATTTTACAAAGTGAGGGTTCACATATATGTTAAAGTCAGAAGATATGCTGCATAAAATGACTTATGAAACCAGAGGATGTGCAAAGAAATTTAATAAAGTATGGGGACAATGGATAAACTCCAGGGAAACTGTACCAAATGATAGCTAAGAAAGATTTTTCACACAAAACAGGAGAGTTATACACAATGTAGGAGGACAGTGGGAGAGCTTAGTTTTGGGGGGATGACAGCACACAGCACAAATAGGTATGGAGGAGTTTGCATCCAAGCTTTAGTTTTTTTATTTAACTTTTCATAGTTACAAGATAATATTAGTATACATCAGAGTTACTGTCAGAAAATGGAAAAAGAGCTATTTGTACTGATGAATATACTGTACTCAGTTATTGGGAAAGTAAAGACTTCTAAATGGAAATATTATACCGAGACATGCACCTATGACTGTACCCTGTTTGCACTAGTTACTGCTATATATGTACACTTGGCAAATAAAAACCTTTAAAATAAAAATAATAAAGTCAGAAGGTATGGTGATTGATGTCCATATTGTCCATTATGGAAGACTTATTTGTTTTTCCACAAATTTAAGGAAAAACCCAGATCTCCTACTAACTTGGAGAAATGCTCCTAGATGTGTGATGCCAGGATTACACTTTTTATCACTACCTATGTAGCACTGACCCCCGAAGGAGCGGCTGGTTTTATTGGGCTTACCGTTACCTTCTTGACCTCGTGTGCATCTAGGGGTTTCCCAAAGTAGATGGCCCACAGAATCGCAGAAACTGACACTGGATCCACTTTCTGGGATATTTATTTGACAAGAACAAGTAGACAAAACAGTCTCTCAAAGAAGGGTAGAGGGTTGGGTAGGAAGTTCAGGTACTTTTGGAACTGCAAAAGATAGGAGGTCTCTCACTATAGAAATCCAGAGAAATACTGCTCACAACTGGATTCTCACAGCTACCGGATAGACCTCCTCTCACTAGGCCTAGCAGCCGATAGAGTGTTCAAATAAAGCAAAGTCTCTGCCACAGACTTGTATGTAGAACACTTGTGAATAAAATCTTTGATACAGACTTGGATGTAGAACACTTGAACAAAAGTCTCTGCCACAGACTTGAATGTAACTGAGGGACGTAGATAAATTTAGAGAGCTCTCATACGGTAGCAGTATATTGCAGCTGGTCCGGCGATACCGTATGAGTGTAAATTCACTTAGTGTCCTTCAACTGAGCCTCCAGGCTCCTTCTGAGAAGCCAGCCTTATGCGTGGCCTTCTCCCAAAGAGTCCTCCCCTGGTTGCTTCTCCAGTTGCTGGGCCTCTCCACAGATGAGACGGCACCAGACCACCTTGAATCCTCCTCCCAGTTACTTTGCCTCGGACTAGCCAGCCCTGAGACTTGAAATTGGATGGATCCGCACCCCAGGCCACGAGGGCCATGGGGGCTGGTCAGGAGGACCAGGTCCAAACAGACAGAAAGCTCTTCTGGACCAGAACCCAGAAGAACGTGATCTCAGTACCTTAAGTATCCTCTCCCAGAATGCACAGCAAGATGACACTCCCACTGGGTTGGCTCAGAGAAAGAATGGCACTCAATACGCCCACCTAGACTGCTTTCTCACACTTGCCAGTGGTGACAGCGACACCTGTGGCCAAGCAGAACCCAGTGCAATCCAGCTAGACTAGTACTGAAATCATAATTTGGTATAATTAACCCTAAAACCCAAATATGGCTTTAGGAATTCTAAATAGAGAAAAACACATAGCGCGTGCTATGTGAGTTTCTTCAGTTGTAACCAATAAAGCTTACTGGATAGGCTTGTTGAATGCAAAATCTTTGAATTACTGAACTTTGTAAGGTGTAAAGGTCTCAGAACCTCAGGTATACTATTTATGCCAAGTGTGCTTGATAATACTTGCCTCAGTTACATTGGGCACCATGAGAGCAGTCGCATGTGTGACCCACTTCTTTTACCTTTCTGGATCTCAAAATATTTTATACGGGTAAGTTCCATCTGATTTAGCAACAAATCTATCTCTGTGTGACAAAATTCAGTTTTACACAATGTTTGTCCTGCTGTTCTATCTGCCATGCACATAGAGATTGCATGGCACTTTGTACTGATTGTGCTTGTGCAAAATGTTTGCACAGTGCACTTTGTGGAGGACTAAGAATTCTACTGATCCATGAACACATAGTTTAAAGCTGTAGGAGCAAAGTAATTTTACAAAATGCTGTATGCTTTTGCACAACGTAACACAGCATCCTTGACCTACTAAATGTTTGTCAGTTCCAAAAACTTGCTCTAATAACATTTATTTACCTTGTACATACAAATTACTATAAAAAAAAAAAACAATAAAAAACTAAGAGAAATAGAGCTTAGGAATATTGCAATGATATTGGTGACAAAAGGCTCAGAATGTATTTTTAACTCAAAAAATAGTCTATTTCTCTCAATCTCCATATTCTTTCTTTTTTCTTTTTTAAAGCTGTAGTCTGACTTCCTTTTGGAGGGTGGTTACTTTTATTCTCCATGGCCCCACTGTATGTAGGAGCATAGTCACCCTCTCTTGCTAGGGACTATAGACTAGATCAGGGGCCTCCAAACTATGGCCCTCCAGTTGTTCAAGAACTACAATTCCCAGCATGCCTAGTCATGTCTGTTAAGAGGTTTACCTCATGGGACATGAAGTTCTGCAACAGCAGCTGGAGGGCCATAGTTTGGACTAGATGGACTAGGAACTATAGACTATGGAATGTATAGTGTGCATAGAGTAGTGCACATGACCAACACGAACTGCTCATACCAAACAAATAGAAGGGAGGGGAAAAGGAGATGTTTAGAAACGTTTAGAAGTTCAGCAGAGATGTTACACGGAAACACAAAACACAGTGAGAAATCATGTCATGAAAAATAGATCACTGAGCCAGTAAACTGCTGCCATTGTCCCCTGCTGTGGATTCATGCGATCAGCCAGGCCCCGGGATGGACTCTGCATCATTACTTCTTTGGCATCAAGACTGGGCCTTGGATCCCTGGGTGTATTTGGACCCCCATTATGTTTTGACCATTGGATGACACAGGCTAGGTTGCTTTTAAATTTTGGATAGGTTGACTAACATATCTCTCATCTAATTTTGTCCATCTTTGTCCCTGTAGAAGAACAATTTGAAACGCATTGGACAGCTATAGTGAATATGGACACTCTGTTTATCTGTTGACCAATTTGTTTTCACTAGACAGCTGTATCAGCATGTTAATGCCTATGAAAGCATAATGGCACTGTCTTATGTTCAGCCTATATTTTTTATCTGCTCTTGATCACTGTTATAATAAAATGTGGTTCTTTTTATTATATGGGTTTATTTGAGTTGGTGTCTTTCAAATCCCACACATTGGCTACATACTTTTTGTTTTACCATTTGTAATCCTGAGGATGTTGGCACCATCTATGGTCCCAAGTTACACTTAAACCATTTTAGGTCTATTAAGTAGTGGTTATGAATGGAAATATGTTTGGAGAATATGGATATAATTTATGTCACTTTAAGCTTATAAAAAAGCTTGATACTTTAAAAAAGCACATATGATTTTAAAATAGTCATTCTTTATTTGTATTGGTCCCAGAATGTATTAAAAACTGGTCTCCCACGGTACACAGACCATGCAATTATTTTAGTAAATATATATTGATAAATACCTTTTATTATCAGCAGTATATAGCAGCCTTGTGACTTCTATCAGTTCCTACTAATGCTTGTAGGCGTTTTCATTCTCCCCTGATCTTCTGTCTAGACAGCACTGATTGGCCCCATGCTGATCACATGCACCCTCCCAAGAAAAAAAAAAACTCTCTAGCACAACACACCAAGCTGAGCATGTGCAGCCTGTACCCTGGCTCTGTAAATATAAGGTTATTCGTTTGAGACAGTGGAAAAAGAGGAGGATCAGAGAGACAGGATCAAACAGCCTTTATAGACAATATAAAGGATTAACCCCTTAGGTTACACAGTGAGTATAACACGCATATACACACAGATTTTACTGTTGTGGGTTTAGTAACACTTTAACATCCAATACTTCCAGGAGTGTTGTCACCTCTGCACTTTGTCATTCTTCTTCTTGACCTAATGGCAATGAAAAGGCAGTTGTATCTCTTAAACACAGCGGTAAAAGCATGACAGGCACCAGGACAGGTATTAGAGTGTTTATTAAAAAACCTAATTTACATATATGGTGAACAATTAAAGCGGTAGTAAACAATTTTTTTTTAATTTGTACCTGGGCCTATAATAAGGTACAGTGAATATCTCCTAAACTTGTGATGTTTAGGAGATATTCACACTGTTGCAGCTGGTGATGTCACCGGCGCATGCACTCTGAAGGTCTGGTATAACGTACCAGGTCTTCAGAGCTCCGTGCCAGAGCCAAGGGCTTCCACGCGAATGCGTAATCATATGACGGCCTCGGCCACTCATACAGCCGGAGCCCACGAACCTCGAAAGAAGACCAGGGGAAGATGGAAGCCCCGTCAGGGCAATGTTGGAGGGCTTCGTTCCACAGTAAGTATTTCATAATGTTCTAGTATGTGATGCATACTAAACCATTATGCCATTGCCTTTCAGGGGGGTTTTTATTTTATTTTTTTAATGCAGCAGTTTACTACCTCTTTAACAAAAACCTTACCAGAAAAAACTAAGCAGGACTTTAAAGGTACCACACACATAACATATATATTACAATATCAATCACTTTTATTCCTTTTCAAAAAGTTAAAAATCCCAAGGAAAGGGAAATAATAACACAGCCTGTTTCCCCCTACTCTGATATTTATTTTTCCATTGTCTTACCTGCTTATCTCCTCTGTTATCCTAGCTTGTTTGCGTAGAGATATTTTCTGACAATCTCACCATCCTGTTCTGGTCTACTGATTATTTATTTTAGGAGTACACTTTATTGTTTTTTTGCTTGTATATGTGCTTAGGATATATAGCTTACGTCTTCAGACATTTTTGATGCAAAGTACATTATAGTCTATTATAGTCTATTCCAAGGCAGATAATGGCTCCACATATCTGGGTACTGTTTTGGGGGTTTAAATTATTTCTCTTTTGTGTGTTTTAAAGTTTGTTGGAAAATGTATGTGACTATGTACATTATGCATTTGTTTCAGCAATTCGTTTGCATAAAAAATATGTTTGTACTCTGTGGGTTTTGACTTATGGGGCTTTCTCTTTTCAGGTGTCCATTTTTAGGTCATTAGATTTCCCTGCTCCTTAAAGATTAAGTAAACCCTGATGGGTTCACTTCCTCTTTGTCTCCCTGCAAAGGTAAAGCATAATGGGCTGCATCGCATAGTAGCCCATTATGTGTCGCTTACCTGACACAGGAGCCAGCGATGTCACCGCTGTCCCCTGTAGTCTGGAGCATCCATCTTCTTCCGGGTATCGCTGCTCCGGCCACTCACAGCGCTGGAGCAGCGATGACGTCACTCCTGCGCATGCGCACGGGAGCCTCCACTAACGGCATATCGCCGTTAGCAGCAGCATGCTGCTAATGGTGATAGTGCGCCTGCGCGCCGCTGTCTACGGCGCATGTGCCGTAGACAGCTGTGACTGTCTTTTAGTAAATATCTCCTAAACCGTTTAGGTTTAGGAGATATTTCTTGGACCTACAGGTAAGCCTTAATCTAGGCTTACCTGTAGGGTTTACAACCACTTTAACCTCCCTGGCGTTATGATTATTTCAGATTTTTGATGCTTAAAGCCGTACAATTATTTTGCATGGAAATTTGGCGTTTTATATTGTAGGCCTGTAATTCTTATGCCGCGTACACACGATCAAACAATCCGGCGGAAAAGTCCGCCGGACAATCCCGGGGACTTAGAAAGTAGTTTTGCATCAAAATTTGTCCGCCGGACTCGCAGTCCAGCGGACAATACGGCCGTCTGTGTGCTAGTCCGCCGTACTTTTGAAATGAATGGACTTTTCCCGCACGGAGGAAAGTCTGTTCATTTTGAGCTCAGCTCCAGGTAGCCAGCACTAGCGAAGGAAGTCAATGTCACGTCGCCGGCCCTGTCACCTGGTATGGACTTAAAGGGGAAGCCCTACGCTGAAAAAACTGCATCCTCTGGGACTGTGACATCATAATGGGCGGGGACATCACCCGGCGATGTCCCTATATAAGTCGCCGCATGCAGCGTTCCTGTCATTGCGGCCAGAGACAGTGACGAGGCAACATCTCAAGAAGAGAAGAACAGAAGGCGGCGAAGACAGCAGCGACAGATGAAGAGAAAAAAAAGAGCTGGAAGAAGGAGCGGAGGCCCGGCAAGAAGAACCGAAGAGGGGGACAAGACCCCCGAAGTCGGAAGAAGACCCCCGGGCGGCGGCGAAGAAGAAAGCCGGGCTCCTCCGCTAGTAAAAGAGCTAGCAGAAGATAGCGGAAGAGTCCGGCGAGAAGACCCCCCAAGACGGAAGAAGACCCCCGGAGCTGTGCAATAAACTATTTTTAACCCTTGTGTGTTGTGTTTTATTTACATTTTTTTTCACAGGTGAATGGGTAGGGGTACATTGTACCCCATACTCATTCACATAGGGTGGGGGGCTGGTATCCAGGGGCCCCCTTATTAAAGGGGGCTCCCGGATTCCAATAAGCCCCCCGCCCGCAGACCCCGACAACCAACGGCCAGAGTTGTCGGGAAGAGGCCCTTGTCCTCATCAACATGGGGACAAGGTGCTTTGGGGTGGGGGGCGCTCAGCCCCCCTTCCCCAAAACACCCCCCATGTTGAGGACACGTGGCCTGGTACGGCTCAGGAGGGGGGCGCTCGCACGTCCCCCCCCTTTCCTGACCGGCCGGGTAGCATGCTCAGATAAGGGTCTGATATGGACCTAGGGGGGACCCCCATGTAGTTTTTTCGGCATAAGGCTTCCCCTTTAGGTCCATACCAGGTGACGGGGCCGGTGACGTGACAATCTCGCCGCCGAAGGCGGTGACATTGACTTCCTTTGCTCGTCCCGGCTACCTGAAACCGCACTCAAAATTAATGGACTTTCCTCTGTGTGTGGGCAAGTCCGTTCATTTCAAAAGTACGGTGGATAGTCCGGCAGACTTTACGGCGGTTTGTCCACCAGACTAAGTCCGCTGGATAGTCTGATCGTGTGTATGCGGCATTAGGAATAACTCACTTAAATCTGTCTAAACCAGAGTCTAGCAGACATCCCGGGTATGATAAAATTTGAAAAACAAAATCATAAATTAAAATATAATAAATAACTATAAATAATTATACCAAATAATAATATAATAATAATAAAAAATATTCAATAATGTAATCAAATCAAAAACACTGAAATTTGCTGAGTTGCAGAATTGTCACTGTCATTACTTTTCAGTATTTGATGACAGATCTCCCCACAAATCACTATCGCTCAATTCCACGAGTGATTACAATGTACTGTTTTCTAGCTGATCTAAAACCATTTTTAATGTAAAAGGACAGTTTTGGTTGCTATGGACAATCTCCAGTTTCCAGGCAGAAAGAACAGTTTTTATATTATAAAAATGCATGCAGGGCACTGGACAGACCACTAGGGACAAAGGGGATGTGAAATAATTTCATACAGCAATGTAATCTGTAAGATTATATTATACTGTATGTATACTGTGTGTTTCACTTTTTGAATTTGGCGCCGTTCTCCGTCCCCGTGCGTTGCAACGCTTGCAGGGAATGAAACTCAGCTCCGTGATGAATTGAGCGGAGGACGAGCCACTCACACAGCGCGGGGACATTGCTGGATCCAGGGGATAAGGTAAGCACACTCATCCTGGATCCTGCAATGCAATCCCTAGTCTGGCTCGGGGTTACCGCTTTTGGTTCTGAAATTCCACCCCGAGCCAGACTCCGCCAGGGGGGTTAATAAAACCATTTTGTTTTCTGGATCTATTATTGTATTACTTAAAGAATATTTCAACCCAAAATGTCATATTCCTGATATGTGTTGGCTGTACCATGTATTTGTATGAGAAAGTATCCTGTTCTCTTTGTATTGCTTTCTTTGCGTGAAATCCCTGGTGTCCTGCCAGTCTCTAGGCTTTCCCTTTAAAAACTGACCACACTATGCATGAGAGCACAGTGTGGTCAATTTTCTAGCTGTGCTGGGAACTCAGCCTGCTCTCCTCCAATGATCAGACTTGTAATGACATGCCCCGCCTGCACAGCCATTCACTGGGAAGATCAGTGTGCTACTGCTTCCTCTCCCCCCTCTAGAAAATCCCAAGAAACTGACATAATTGTGCAGGTTGTTCTAGCATCACATATGCCCAAACATTTTGTTGTTGCACAATCAATAATCTTGGTCTTGATACATGATGTGTTTCATAGGTCAAAAACTGCTTCTTTAGGAAAACTTCAGTTGACTAATGAGTCCCTATTCCCCACACACTTATAATTTACATATATGGTGTATCATACATTTATCAAGCTATCCAATGCACCACTACTGTATTTTATGTCTAGTTATCTCATAAATTCCCTGCCAGCAGACATTCGTCAAAGCCTCTTCCTGTTGGTGGGTGGCTAAACTCTTACAGTGCATCTAAATATGCATCCATGTTACCATTTGGCCAAATGCCTCTTCATTGGCTACAAGTGTGCATTACGATGTTGCCAGAATTGTCACATCATAGCTTTGCCCTGCTTTATGTTATCCTACATTATTATGCATGACTACACCCAGAGGCATTGCTAGGTGTCAAAAAGACCAGGGGTTTCAGCCTGAAGTCCACTGCTGGCACCAAGGGGGGTCAAGGGTGGTAATGGCACTGGGTTTTTTGGCTGGGTGGTGGGGTTGTGTGGTGGGGGGTAACCTCACTTGCTGATTGCTGCCTGCGGCTTACCAGCGCCCATCAATTTTGATCACTAATCTCAGCTACCTGACACACTGACCATTACACTGACCTACCGGACCTACATACACTGACCTCACCTACCTGTCCTACATACACTGACCTCACCTACCTGACCTACATACACTGACCTCACCTACCTGACCTACATACACTGACCTCACCTACCTGACATACATACACTGACCTATCTGACATAATTACACCTACCTGACATACACTGACCTACCTGACATACATACACCTACCTAACATACACTGACCCACCTGACATACATACACCTACCTAACATACATACACTGACCTCACCTACCTGACCTACATCATACACTGACCTACCTGACATACATACACTTACCTGACATATATACACCAACCTCACCTACCTGACCAGGAGACAGCCTTTGTGTATGTAGTTATACAAAGTAGAGCCCGCCGCCCAGTCCCAGCACGGCCAGCAGGCACAATGCTGTATGGAGAAGACTCTTTTTCCTCCTGTTGCACACTCCAGTGCCCATGATCGGACACACCGAGATCCAGAGCTCTTCACTCTGTCATCTGCCCCCAGCAAAGCTCAGGTCATCAACACACTCCTGCGGGCTCCTCTTCCGGTTATCCTCATCCCCTCCTCTACAATCATCGGTGCAGTCACTGACAGACCTCGCCTGAACGCTCCTCTGCTGCCCTGATCTTTCCCAGCGCAGAATGGGGAGTGGGGATCTCAGTGATGTGGCACGGTGGCATTGTAATTCCCGCTTTCTGGAGCCTGCAGCACCTATGATGGAAGTCACACGTCCCGCTGTCTCAGCATTGGACCAGTGGGACGTCCATCATAGCTCCAGAAGGCGGGACCTGCTATGTCACTCGGCAGATCAGATCGGGGACATACTAAAAGGAATGACAGAATGGAATGCCCATAGACTTTAACAGGGAGATGGAATGCCCATAGAGAATAATGGAACAAAGTGGAATGCCCATAGAGAATAGTGGAAAAAAAATTCAATTTGTGACAGACTCTTTTGACATATAAATGTTTTGGTTTTTTTAAAGACCTACTTTTAAATATCAGTGGCCATGTTTAATATTGAGATTAGATGGGATTAATGTTTTTTTTATGGCATAACAAAGGTAAATGACAGAGTGGAATGCCCATAGAGTATAATGGGAAGTAAAATATAAACTCATTTGCAGGCAAATCTGAGTGACATAGCAATGAATCCTTTACCACAGCTGTTCCTCAAGTAGAGTAGAAGATTGTAAAATTGGGATTATTTGGGATTACAGCTGTTTTCTATGGAATGACAAACATATGACAGAATGGAATGCCCATAGAGTATAATGGGAAGCAAGATGTGTCCTGGAGTCAGAACCATTGGTCATATCAGATCAGTTTTTAGAAGACATACTCTCTATGTTCGTTAGTGATGTCCAAATTCGACATTAAGCAGGATTATTACTGTTTTCTATGGAAAGACAGATAAATAATAGAAAGGAATACCCATAGAGAATCATGGGGAGCAAGATGTGACCTGGAGTCAAAACCATTGGTCATATCAGATCAGTTTTTAGCAGACATACGCTCTATGTTTGTTAGTGATGTCCAAATTCGACATTAAGCAGGATTATTACTGTTTTCTATGGAATGACAGATAAATAATAGAAAGGAATGCCCATAGAGTATAATGGGAAGGAAGATGTGACCTGGAGTCAAAACCATTGGTCATATCAGATCAATCTTTAGCAGACATACTCTCTATGTTCAGCAGTGATGTCCAAATTTGAAATTAAACGGGATTATTATTGTTTTATATGGAATGAAAAGACATGACAGAATGGAATACCCATAGAATATAATGGGAAGTAAAATATAAACTCATTTGCAGGCAAATCTGAGTGACATAGCAATTTATCTGTTACCACAGCTGTTCCTCAAGTAGAGTAGCAGATTGTAAGATTGAGATTATTTGGGATTACATCTGTTTTCTATGGAATGACAAACATATGACAGAATGGAATGCCCATAAAGTATAATGGGAAGGAAGATGTGACCCGGAGTCAAAACCATTGGTCATATCAGATCATTCTTTAACAGACATACTCACTATGTCCAGTGGTGATGTCCAAAATTCACATTAAGTGGGATTATTATTGGTTTCTATGGAATGACATACATATCACAGAGTGCAATGCCCATAAAGTATAATTGGAAGTAAAATATAATCTAATTTGCAGGCAAATTGAGAGACATAGTAATTTCACCTTTCCCACAGCTGTTCCTCAAGTAGAGTAGAAGATTGTAAGATTGGGATTATTTGGGATTACAGCTGTTTTCTATGGAATGACAAACATGACAGAGTGGAATGCCCATAGAGTATCATGGGGAGCAAGATGTGACCTGGAGTCAGAACCATTGGTCATATCGGATCAATCTTTAGCAGACATACTCTATATGTTTGTTAGGGATGTCCAAATTGGACATTATGTGGGATTATTATTGTTTTCTATGGAATGACAAACATATGACAGAGTGGAATGCCCATAGAGTATCATGGGGAGCAAGATGTGACCTGGAGTCAAAACCATTGGTCATATCGGATCAATCTTTAGCAGACATACTCTATATGTTGGTTAGGGATGTCCAAATTGGACATTAACCGCTTCCCGCCCGCCCTATAGCCGAATGACGGCCTTAGGGCGGGCGGCTTCCTACGCCTGGCCGTCCCTGGACGGCCTGGTGTTTACTTCCGCGATGCGCGCCGCCGCGGGCGCGCATCGCGGAAGTTCTGTGTTTGCCGTGTCCCCCGGGGACAGGCAAACACAGATCGCTGTAAACGGCCAATCACAGCGGCCGTTTACAGCGTGATCGGCGTGTCCAATGGGAGATGATCTCATATGTAAACATATGAGATCATCTCTCAGCGCCGCTCTCCCTCCTCACACAGACAGCGTGTGAGAGGGGAGAGAAGAACGGCTGCAGCAGCCGTCAGTGTACAAAAGAAAAAAAAAAAAAGTGTAAAAAAAAGTTAAAAAAAAGTGCCATCCTCCCCCAGAGCCATCCTCCCCCAGTGCCACCCCCCCCCCAGTGCCATGCCCCCCCCAGTGCCATGCCCCCCCAGTGCCATCCTGCCCCAGTGCCATCCTGCCCCAGTGCCATCCGCCCCAGTGCCATCCGCCCCAGTGCCATCCTGCCCCAGTGCCATCCACCCCAGTGCAATCCACCCCACCCCAGTGCCACCTGCCCGCAGTGCTATCTGTCCCCAGTGCCACCTGTTGTCAGTGCCATTTGTCCCCAGTGCCATCTGTCATCAGTGCCACGTATAAGTGGCATCTGTCATCAGTGCCACGTGTTATTAGTGCCACATAGTGCCATCTGTCATCAGTGCCACGTATTAGTGCCATCTGTCATCAGTGCCACGTATCAGTGCCATTTGTCATCAGTGCCACCTGTCAGTGTCACGTGCCATCTGTTGTCAGTGTCACGTGTCATCAATGCCACTTATCAGTGCCATCTGTCATCAGTGTCACGCGTCATTGGTGCCACGTATTAGTGCCATCTGTCACCGGTGGCACGTATTAGTGCCACGTGTCATCAGTGCCACGTATTAGTGCCACGTGTCATCAGTGCCACGTGTTAGTGCCACGTGTCATCAGTGCCACATATTAGTGCCACGTGTCATCAGTGCCACATATTAATAATAATAATAATAATAATAAATTTTATTTATAATGCACTTTCCATCAAAAGACCTCAAAGTGCTACATAATTACAATAAAAACAAACAAACCGCTTAATTTACAAAACATTTGCTAAAAAGAAAAAAAAAAAAAAGAAAAGTTAGTGTCATCTGTCATCAGTGCCACATATTAGTGCCATCTGTCATCAGTGCCACGTGTCATCAGTGCCACGTATAAGTGTCATCATTGCCACGTATCAGTGCCATCTGTCATCAGTGTCACGTGTCATTGTCCTGGTATTTCAAAAGTGTAATAAATAGTCAACAAGTTAGATGTGTAATTTATGCTTCTAGAACACGTGATGGCGCTCCCTGCATGTTGGGCCTCTCTATGTGGCCAGGCTGTGAAAAAGTCCCACACATGTGGTATTGTAATACTCAGGAGGAGTAGCAGAATTTTTTGGGGGGTGTCATTTGTGGTATACACATGCCACGTGAGAGAAATAACCTATTACAATGACAATTTTGTGGAGAAAAATAAAAAAAATGAAAAATCTTCATTTTGCAAAGAATTGTGGGAAAAAAATGACAACATCAAAAAGCTCACCATGCCTCTTACTAAATACCTTGGAATGTCTACTTTCCAAAAAGGGGTCATTTGGGGGGTATTTGTACTTTCCTGACTTGTTCGGGTCACAAGAAGCGAGATAGGCCACTAGTACATCAGATGTGATCAATTTTGTGCGATTCGCACCACAGCTTGTAGACTCTATAACTTTCACAAAGACCAAATAATATCCACTAATTTGGGTTATTTTTACCAAAGATATGTAGCAGTATAAATTGTGGCCAAAATTTATGAAGAAAAATTAATAATTTGCATAATTCTGTCACAGAAACAAAGAAATATGCGTTTCTTTTCAAAATTTTCGGTCTTTTTTCATTTATAGCGCAAAAAATAAAAACCCCAGAGGTGATCAAATACCACCAAAAGAAAGCTCTATTTGTGGGAAAAAAAGGACACAAAATTCATTTGGGTACAGTGTTGCATGACTGAGTAATTGTCATTCAAAGTGTGAGAGCACCGAAAGCTGAAAATTGGTCTGGGCAGGAAGGGTGTTTAAGTGCCCAGTAAGCAAGTGGTTAAGTGGGATTATTATTGTTTTCTATGGAATGACAAACATATGACAGGGTGGAATGCCCATAGAGTATAATGGGAAGTAAAATATAAACTCATTTGCAGGCAAATCTGAGAGACATAGCAATTTCACCTTTCCCACAGCTGTTCCTCAAGTAGAGTAGAAGATTGTAAGATTGGGATTATTTGGGATTACAGCTGTTTTCTATGTAATGACAAACATATGACAGAGTGGAATGCCCATAGAGTATCATGGGGAGCAAGATGTGACCTGGAGTCAGAACCATTGGTCATATCGGATCAATCTTTAGCAGACATACTCTATATGTTTGTTAGGGATGTCCAAATTAGACATTATGTGGGATTATTATTGGTTTCTATGGAATGACAAGCATATGACAGGGTGGAATGCCCATAGAGTATAATGGGAAGCAAGATGTGACCTGGAGTCAAAACCATTGGTCATATCAGATCATTCTTTAGCAGACATACTCTCTATATCCAGTGGTGATGTCCAAAATTCAGATTAAGTGGGATTATTATTGGTTTCTATGGAATGACAGATAAATAATAGAAAGGAATACCCATAGAGTATCATGGGGAGCAAGATGTGACCTGGAGTCAAAACCATTGGTCATATCAGATCATTCTTTAGCAGACATACTCTCTATGTCCAGTGGTGATGTCCAAAATTCAGATTAAGTGGGATTATTATTGGTTTCTATGGAATGACAGATAAATAATAGAAAGGAATGCCCATAGAGTATCATGGGAAGCAAGATGTGACCTGGAGTCAAAACCATTGGTCATATCAGATCAATCTTTAGCAGACATACTCTCTATGTTCAACTGGATTATTATTGTTTTCTATGGAATGACAAGACATATGACAGAGTGGAATGCCCATAGAGTATAATGGGAAATAAAATCTAAACTCATTTGCAGGCAAATCTGAGTGACATAGCAATTTATCCTTTACCACCATATGACCAATGGTTCTGACTCCGGGTCACATCTTGCTTCCCATTATACTCTATGGGCATTCCACTCTGTCATATGTATGTCATTCCATAGAAACCAATAATAATCCCACTTAATCTGAATTTTGGGCATCACCACTGGACATAGAGAGTATGTCTGCTAAAGATTGATCCGATATGACCAATGGTTCTGACTCCAGGTCACATCTTGCTCCCCATGATACTCTATGGGCATTCCATTCTATTATTTATCTGTCATTCCATAGAAAACAATAATAATCCCACTTAATGTCTAATTTGGACATCACTAACAAACATAGAGAGTATGTCTGCTAAAGATTGATCTGATATGACCAATGGTTCTGACTCAAGGTCACACCTTGCTTCCCATTATACTCTATGGGCATTCCACTCTGTCATATGTATGTCATTCCATAGAAACCAATAATAATCCCACTTAATGTGAATTTTGGGCATCATCACTGGACATAGAGACTATGTCTGATAAAGATTGATCTGATAGGACCAATGGTTTTGACCCTATGACACATCTTGCTCCCCATGATACTCTATGGGCATTCCTTTCTATTATTTATCTGTCATTCTATAGAAAACAGCTGTAATCCCAAATAATCTCAATCTTACAATCTGCTACTCTACTTGAGGAACAGCTGTGGTAAAGGATAAATTGCTATGTCACTCAGATTTGCCTGCAAATGAGTTTAGATTTTATTTCCCATTATACTCTATGGGCATTCCACCATGTCATATGTCTTGTCATTCCATATAAAACAATAATAATCCCATTTAATGTCAAGTTTGGACATCACTGCTGAACATAGAGAGTATGTCTGCTAAAAACTGATCTGATATGACCAATGGTTCTGACTCCAGGACACATCTTGCTTCCCATTATACTCTATGGGAATTCCACTCTGTCATATGTTTGTCATTCCATAGAAAACAGCTGTAATCCCAAATAATCCCAATCTTACAATCTTCTACTCTATTTGAGGAACAGCTGTGGTAAAGGATAAATTGCTATGTCGCTCAGATTTGCCTGCAAATGAGTTTATATTTTACTTCCCATTATACTCTATGGGCATTCCACTCTGTCATTTACCTTTGTTGTGCCATAAAAAAACAACATTAATCCCATCTAATCTCAATAGTAAACATGGCCACTGATATTTAAAAGTAGGTCTTTAAAAAAAAAAAAAACATTTATATGTCAAAAGAGTCTGTCACAAATTGAATTTTTTTTCCACTATTCTCTATGGGCATTCCACTTTGTTCCATTATTCTCTATGGGCATTCCATCTCCCTGTTAAAGTCTATGGGCATTCCATTCTGTCATTCCTTTTAGTATGTCCCTCAGATCGGTCCCCATTCGGCGGCGCCTAGTGGAGCTCGGGCTAACAAATGGATGGTGCCTTCCTGAGACTCTGGGCTTTTCAAGGACCCATTCGGAGCTCCAGCCCCCCTAGCCCCCTTCTTGACACCCCTGACTACACCCTACCACCCCCACCACCCCACTACCTGTTAAGTTTCAGCTCTATTTACAGCAAACCATTAGTAAATATAGTTTTAAACTACTGCTGGGCTACAAAACGATCGTCAAGGGCAAGAGAAAAAGGTAAGTGGTAGTTGCAGGACAGCTACTACTGTAGTGGTGGTGGTAATTTTTTAGCACAATCTTTATAACACATTTTTCAAAAGGTAGAGAGTTATTTTTATTAAATATTATTATACCGTGGTTTACTACAATACTTCAATACTAGTACTACCATTGTGTACTACAATGTGTCACAGGCATTATAAAAAAACATACATTATTTTAGATATCCAGATTTTCTTATTATTTCTCCTATGTAGCAAAAGGAAGTAACTGTCAATACCATAAACAGTTTAGGAAGTCGTAGTGTTTGAACGTATAACTTCATGTTCATCAGTTTTAACTTGAGAACTACGCAGAAAAATATAGGAATGCAACACTGATTCTGTACCAAACAAGAATACACAGAACAGTACGGAATTTTACTTTACAAGATCAGTATGGCTAACAGGTAATTCATCATTTCAGAAGCAACTCAGAAATGACAACCTCCATATTTCTCTTGACTGATTTTCTTCAGTATCTAAGAAGATTGGTAGAGTGGCCAGCATGCTTTTAATGCTACACCGATGACAATGATTCTGTTGGCTTGTAATTTTAACATAAAAATGTTATAATTTTCAACATAAAAATAAATGTTAATGAATTTACTTGGATATTTTAAGTACCTTACTTAATTTTCATTAGTTCCTAAAACACACTTTTTACATTTTACATTTACAAAATAATGTATAATATTAAGGTATGTTCATTTCCATATACTAATTGAGTTACAATTACGTAAGAAAATGATTATTCATTTGACTGTAATTACGGGATGCATATTTGCCAAATGTGCAACCATACAAGTTTTGATTCTGTATATTTTAAAGACTTTGACGTCTTTTGGAACTTTGAAAGCCTGCGCAAGGCAGTTCCCTTACGTTTGAGGCCCATCCGGACAAAAGCGCGCCCCCAGTGACAAGAATTTTTGCAAGTCACTTCAAAGCCATCCAATGCCATTGCATCTGTGCTGATTTCTGCTGCAAAAACAAACGTACATTTTGTGGTGGTTTGATTTCAGAGATATTAATTATAGTTGATGAAACCTCTCCCACTTTGCACCACATGTCATTACATTTCAAAAACAAATATACCATATTTATGCTGCATTGGCAGGAAACACAAGCATATTGGTATATTGTTTTTTTTTTTTTTCATATAGCACTCTCATTTTGTATCAGAAAGAATGATTATGGGACTCATTTATGCTTTTAGCCTGAGCTACCCTGAAAACCTAAAATATACCTTTGAAGTTTTTCAGATCTTTTTAGAGCTAGATGTGGGGAATCTATATTCAAAAGTTCACATTTTAACCGCTTACCAACCAAAAAGTTCCTAAATCTATCCCATAGTTTGTAGGCACAATAACTTTTGCGCAAACCAATCTATATACGCTTATTGGGATTTAGTGACCAAAAATATGTAGAAGAATACATACTGGCCTAAACTGATTAATAATTTTGTTTTTTTTTAAATATTTTTTTGGATATGTATTATAGTAGAAAGTTTAAAAAAATTGTGTTTTTTTTTTCAAAATTGTCAGTAGGTTTTTGTTTATAGCGTTAAAAATAAAAAAACACAGAGGTGATCAAATACCACCAAAAGAAAGCGCTATTTCTGCAAAAAAAAGGACGACAATTTTGTTTGGGTACAGCGTCGCACAACCGCACAATTGTCAGTAAAAGTGAGGCAGTGCTGTGTCACAAAAAATGGCCTGGTGATTAAGGGGGGAAATCCTCCTGGGGGTGAAGTGGTGAAAGTCCAAATATAGATATACTGAAGAGACGTGTGTGTGTGTTTCAGTTTTATTTGTTAGCTGAGAAAGAGGCATTTTTTCTTTTTGTTTATTAAATGTTTACATTTACATTTGATGCTGCTTTAATAATATTACATTTGTAACATTTTATAAATAATAAATGTTAGTTTGTTTTGAAAGCCTGTTTCATGAGACTATTCCTTTTAAAAAAAAACAAAAAAACACATTGTATTCTTTTTATACAAAAATCTTCAAACATATATCAAATACATTTGGAAAATAAGTTTTACCAAGTAAAAAAAATTTAGTAAGTTACAAGTTAATATCTTTTAAAACGAAGTAGCTAAGTAATAGGGCAGCACAGTGGTGTAGTGGTGTAGTGGTTAGCACTTTCGCCTAGCAGCAAAAGGGTTGCTGATTTGAATCCTGACCACACTACTTGCTTGCAGCTTGCATGTTCTCCCTGTGCCTGTGTAGGCTTCCTTCCACACTCCTTAGCCCTTGCACACACGGTCGGACATTCCGACAACAAAATCCATAGGATTTTGTCCAACAGATTTTGTCCGAAACTGGTATTGCATACACACGGTCGGACAAAGTTGTCGGAAAATCCGATCGTTTGTAACGTGATGAGGTTCGTTCGCTACAACGGGATTACGTTCAGGCTAGTAGCCAATAGCTTTGGTCTAGGAATTTGATCTGAGCATGCGTGGCACTTTGTCCGATCGGAATTCTCTACAAACGATCGGACAATGTCCGATTGGATCATGTTGTCGGAAAATTTTATAGCCCAGCTCTAAAACTTTGTTGGTCGGACATTCCGACGGAAACAGTCCGACGGAGCCCACATGGTCAGATTATCCGACAACACGGTCCGATCGGACATTTTCCGTCGGAATGTCCGACCGTGTGCACAAGGGCTAAGACCTGCTGGTAGGGTAATTGGCTCTTGTGTAAATTGGCCCTAGAATGTGTATGTATGAATATGAGTTAGGGATTTTAGATTGATGGATAGGAACTGATGACAATGTATATGTAAATCACTGTGTAAATTGACAGTGCTATATAAGTACTTGAAATAAATAAGTTAATGTGCGTGTTCTTGTCTTCAACTTTTCTATAAACTGGAAAAATTTAGTTGGCTTTACTTGAACCTATGATCTATAAAAATGGAAAATTTAGTTGGCTTTACTTGAACCTATGATCTATAAAAATGGAAAAATGTAGTTGGCTTTACTTAAACCTATGGTCCATAAACTGGAAAAATGTAGTTGGCTTTACAATCTGGGAGATCTTGCTCTTCAGCACAGGATAGATATAGAGAGTGCCCCCTTACTTCAGGTGTCCCCATCAGAGTGTCCATCTACATCAAGTGTCCCAGTCAGAGTGAGCGATCCAGCAGATTCGATCACCCACTGATCGAGCATCATTCTTGCCTAGGTGAGAAAGACGTTTGTGTGGATAGTAGGCGCCCTTCTGGGCATGAATCAAAGTATTAGCAGTTTGGATCGGAAATATGGAATATCTGAATGAATGACCATCTGAACAGACACCTGGTTGAAAGGCCTTTGGTGCAGCTGATTGCAAAAGACCCTGGAGTGGATTCAGCATAACAGAGGTGGTGAGACTTGGATGTTATAAAACAAGTGGTGAAAGATCCTACACACATTTATTGGACTTTTGATCGACTAAAATCGTTTGTGGAGAAAGATTGCATCCAAGTATTCAGCTTGTTTGATGAACTGCCTGAGAATCTCATATATATATATATACTGACACAGCAAATCAGAGTGAAATCCCCAGGGTATGGTAAGCCAGTGTGTCTGAGAACCATTCATTTTTGGTGCAAGGCATTTTTTATGGAATTGCTGGATATATGGAACTTTAAAACAGTCACAGTATTATAGGAAAGTCTGACATGTGTGACAAATAGTGCACTTTAAATACGACTGAATTTGAATATAATCAATTCACTGCCACTGATTGTTACATTTTCAGTATTGACTGTCATTTATGCCGCTGCTTGCAAAAGGCTAAAAGTGAAGATGAAGGCTTCAACATGACAGTTTTAGGTTTGCTAAACTCAGCTGCAAGTGATTAAAAAAGGAGACTCAGAGCTATAATAATTGACTGAACTAACTGAGAGATCTTCATGAGACTTTTATAATCACAAGCCAGTGATTTTCCTATTTCTACTAAAGAGAATTGCAATGTAGATTTAATGGAGGTACTAGTGAGAGATCAGGACTGGTGATTGCTCATAATTATTTCCATCTCCAATTACTGCTACCTTGATGACCATACATGTGCAGATCTCTGAGAGATTTTTATCTCATGCTTCCTAATAGAAGCGTAATATTGGAACCGCTGAATATATGGAACTTTCAGTCACAGTATCATAGGAAAGCCGGACATGTGTGATAAATAGTGCACTTTATATACAACAGGAGTTTCAATTCACTGCCATTGATTGTTACATTTTCAGTACTGCCTGTCATTTATGCCACTGCTTACAAAAGGATGAAAGTGAAGACTTCAGGTTTGCTACACTTTTGCAATAAGTGATGAAGTAGAAGGAGACTCAGAGTCATAATAAATTGATTGCACTAACTGAGAAATCTTCATGAGACTGTTATAATCACGAACCTGAGATATCCCTATTTTCAACCAAAGAGAATTGTTATGTAGGTTAAATGGAGGTACTAATGAGAAATTAGGACCGATGTCTGGTCATAATTATCCCCATTTCCAAACACTGCTACTTTGATGACCATACATGTGCAGATTTCCGAGAGATTTTTATCTCATGCTTCTAAATAGAAGGACATTATTGGTACAATTTGATCATACTCGGTATATCTCCACATGTATGGCCATAGGAGGCGCCTCTATCTGTTTTATTGTTGTATGTATGAGTATGTTTGTCTGGTTTTGATTGTTGAAAGTCAGGTGTATGAACTGTGCGGATAAGGATGATCTTTGGGTCATCTTTGGTTAATATTGTGTTAACATCTAGGATCGATTGATGCAATTCAATCAGGGTTTATTGTTTTATGTATAGAAAGAAATAAAAAATATTTTTGATATTAAATCAAATGTCCTATGTGTTCACCGAAACCTAAGGTAGCTACTTTTCTTTTCTCCTGGTGTTGGTACGCAAGTTTAAAGCGGGACACAACAGCAGGGGAAAAGTTTCTTTTCTTTCTTTTTTTCTGACTATATGTTAGCTACGGCTTCGGCCTTGTAGACTCTGAGGAGTGACATAAGGACTTATTTCTTTAAGAGGGACCCACTGCCACTATTTGGATTTATTCGGTAGTGACAGTGGATATGGTCATGTAATGGTATAAATAGAGAAAGTAGGAAGTAATGCACCGCAGCCCAAAAAATGTAAAAATCACTTAAAAAAATATAAAAATGTTATCTAACTGTGGGAATAATGTGTTTTTTGGGGTAAAGGTCTACTTTCACTACATTGTAACAATATTGTTAAATGTTTTTAAGTTACGTCTGCAAACCCTGTTTATAGGTTACATTTCTTCTGAAGCCACTGCCAGCCCTCATGTAACAAACACCTATATGGTGATGTTGGTAAGGGGGTTGGGGCTAGCATTACGGAAACTCAAGTTCCTCTTTAATTTGTGCTTATGTGCAAATCAGTGGAATCTTTTTCGATCTGTAAACAATGTCCACTTTAGCAAATTAGTTTTGTTTCTTTCATTTTTGGAATTTGTTTTGTTTATTTGTTTTTGAATCGATACTACATTTTCAAATTCGGATCGATTCGAAACATTTTCAGATTCGAAAAGTTTTTGAATTTGAAAAGTTTTCAAATTCAAATAGTTTTCGAATTCGAATAGTTTTCCAATTTCCAAAGAGAATAAAATGAAATAGAACATTAAGGAATAAGATAGAAAAAATGTGAATAGAATAGAAAAGAATATAACAGAAAATAAAATAATAGAATAGAACAGAATAGAAAGGAATAGAATAGAATATAAAAAGAATAGAATAAAATAGAAAGATTATAACCATCTTCTGAAATCTGAATAGAAAGAATAGAATAAAATAAAATGGAACAGAATAGAAATAATATAACCATTTTCCAAAATTCAAAAAGAATACATTTGAATTTTAATAGAATAGAAAAAAAGAGTAGAATAGAATAGAAATAGCACAATAGTATAGAAAAAAATAGAATAGATTGAATATAACCATCTTCCTATTCAAATCTATTCTTTTCTATAGTTTTTTTTAATTATATTATTTTTTTGTTTATTCTATTCTATTCTTTCAATTCTATTATTTTATTTTCTATTCTATCCTTTTCTATACAAATTCAAATTTATTCTATCCCCACCTCAAAGCACCTTTCTCCATATTGATGGGGACAAGGTCCTCATCCCCACGACAGTGGCCAGTGTTTGTGGGGGTCTGCAGGCAGGGGACTTATCGGAATATGGAAGCACCCATTTAACAAGTGGGCCACCAGATCCCAGCCCCCCTTATATGAATGAGTATCGAGTACATAAAACCTCTACTTATTCACCAAAAAAGTGTCAAAAAGTTATAAAAACACACATACAGTTTTTGACACATCCTTTATTAAAAAATTAAAAAACAGTGTGTTCACGCTGGCTGCCCCACCTGCAAAAAATAAATAAAGACACTCTCGCTGTCAGGAAGGCCATTTGCCTACTGCAGGATCCTCCGTTTGAAAGTTGTTATATAGGTAAGGGACAGGACCACCTGGCCACAACACCTAGTGGCACTGCCCCTTCTGACATCACAGGCCCAGCATGCACCGGTCCATGACATCAGAAGGGGAGTGGTGCCACCAGGTGATGTAGCCAGGTGGCCCTGCCCCTTATCCATATAAATAAATGTCAAACAGCTTAGCCCCCAGTAGGCAGTCAGTCTTCATATCGGTGAGGGCTTCTTTTCTTTTTTTTCAGGTGCGGCGGGCGATGTGATTGAAGATGGATTCACGGGGGGTTTTATATTTTTTAATAAAGGTATTATTAAAAACTGTCTGTGTTTTTAGTACATTTTGACTCTTTTGGTGAATGGGGAGGGGTACTGTATAGAAGATGCTGCAGCAAAGATAAAGAATTTTTTTTTTCTGAAACAACATTTAAATTGCTGGCATTCCAGGTCCTTATCCAAGCATGAGCGAGCATCCCCCCCCCCCCCCGCCCCAACCATCTCTGGAGTTGATCCCCTTTTTGAAGTGGATGTAAACCCATCGATTTAAACAGTTTAAAAAAAAAAGGCATGCCGGGAATGCTAACTGCACATTGGCTGTGCTCTCAGCCAAACTATCAAACCATCCAATGGTTGGTGTCATAACGAATCACGTGTGCAGCACCATAGCAGTTGAAGATTAAACAGAGGCAAAGATGGCAGCTTCCTTGGCTGAAAACGATAGGGGTGTTTACTTCCACTTTAATGCATGCCAATATTCTGTTTGCTTTGTTAGCAGCAGCTTGGCTTTGCATGCCATTGCTGAGCCTATCATCTACTAGGACCCCCAGGTCCTTTCCATCCTAGAATCTCCCAGAGGTTCTCCCCCCAGTGTATAGATTGCATTCATATTTTTGCCACCCAAATGCATTATTTTACATTTTTCCACATTAAAACTCATTTGCCATGTAGTTGCCCACCCCATTCGTTTGTTCAGATCTACTTGCAAGGTTTCCACATCTTGCGGAGAAGTTATTGCCCTACTAAGCTTAGCATTGTCTGCAAATACAGAGATTGAACTGTTTACCCCATCCTCGAGTTCGTTTATGAACAAATTAAATAGGATTGGTCCCAGGACAGAACCTTTGGGGACCCCTGACCCTTCTGAGTACTCCCCATTTATCACCCCCCTCTAAAATCACCCTTGTAGCCAGTTTCAATCCATGTACTCACCCTATGGTCCATGCCAACGGACCTTATTTTGTACGGGAAACGTTTATGGGGAACTGTGTCAAATGCTTTTGCAAAATCCAGATACACCACGTCTACGGGCCTTCCTTTATCTAGATGGCAGCTCCCCTCCTCATAGAAGGTAATGGATTGATTGTGGGGGTCTGCGGGCAGGGGGCTTATCAGAATCTGGAAGCCTCATTGAAGATCCCAGCCCCCCCCCCATGTGAATGAGTAGGGGTACATAGTACCCCTACCCATTCACCAAAAAAGTGTCAAAAAGTTATAAAAACACAGAGCCAGTTTTTGACAATTTCTTTATAAAAAAAAAACAAAAAAAAACAGTGACCCCCAAAATCCATCATCATCAATCACGTCGCCTGCTGCACCTGGTAAGAAAAAAAAAGCCGTTCTCACTGATACGAAGGCTGGCTGCTTACTGCAGGCTCTGCCGTTTGCCATTCCTTATATAGGTATGGGGCGGGGCCACCTGGCTGCATCACCTGGTGGCCCCCTTCTGATGTCACAGACAGGTAATGTCAGGAGGGGCGGTGCCACCAGGTGAGGTAGCCAGGTGGCCCCACCCCTTACCTATATGAGAACTGTCAAACAGAGGAGCCTGCAGTAGGCAGATGGCCTTCGTGTTGGCGAGAGTCTTTTTTTTCCCCGGGTGGCGGACGGCATGACTGACGATGGATCTACATCAGGGGACACTGTTTTTTCCTTTTTAATAAAGGATTTGTCAAAAACTGTCTGTGTGTTTTAATTACTTTTTGACACTTTTTGGGTGAATGGGTAGGGGTAATATGTACCCGATACTCATTCACATAGGAGGGGCCCGGGATCTGGGGGCTTCCAGATTCCGATAAGTCCCCTGCCTGCAGACCCCCACAACCACCGACCACAATTGTGGGGATGAGGAGGGGTTCAGAGCTCCCCCTACCCCAAAGCACCCACCACCCCATGTTGAGGGCATGTGGCCTGGTATGGTTCAGCGGAGGAGGGGGTGCTCGCTCATCCCCACCCCCTTTCCTGACCTGCCAGGCTGCATGCTCTGATTTAGATTTTGACACCATTTTTTTTAAGCTTGACATGTGGTTCTCCTTAAAATCCATATCAGACCTGAAAGGCCTGGATAACAATGGGGGGGGGGGCAATTTCTGCATTCTTTTCTTTACATTCATCTGTCAGTGGGGAAGCCAGCTGGCAGATAATGAGTCATCAGTTGTTAAAGACATGGGCTGCTGGCTTTCTGGCCCACTGCTTAACAACCAGCTAATCTTCACAGAGGATTTGAATTGGTCGATCGTTGAAGACCATCATGTTAAACTCCCTTCCTGTCCAGGCCATTTTTTTGTTTTCAGCACTGTCATACTTTGACAGACAATTACGGTACTTGGGAGTGCAACACTGTACCCAAATGAAAAGAGACCAAAAATGTAAAGAAAAAACAATCCGGCCATCTGTGTGCTAGTCCGCCGGACTTTTGAAATGAACGGACTTGCCCACACGGAGAAAAGTCAGTTAATTTTGAACGCAGCTCCAGGTACACGGGACTAGCGCAGGAAGTCAATGTCGCCGCCTCCATCGGCGAGATTGACACCTTGCTGGCCCTATCACATGGTACGGACTTAAAGGGGAAGCCCTACGCCGAAAAAACGGCGTGGGGGTCCCCCTCAGGGTCCATATCAGACCCTTAACCGAGCACGCAGCCCGGCCGGTCAGGAAAGGGGGTGGGGACAAGCGAGCGCCCCCCTCCTGAGCCATACCAATGCTGCGTGCCCTCAACATGGGGGGTGCACCTTGTCCCCATGTTGATGAGGACAAGGGCCTCTTCCCGACAACCCTGGCCGTTGGTTGTCGGGGTCTGCGGGCAGGGGGCTTATCAGAATCCAGGAGCCCCCTTTAATAAAGGGGCCCCCAGATACCGGCCCTCCACCCTATGTGAATGAGTATGGGGTACGATGTACCCCTACCCATTCACCTGGTGAAAAAATGTGTAAATATAAAAACAACACAAGTTTTTTAAATAATTTATTAGCTCGGGTGGTCTTCTCGCCAGACTCCTTCTCCTATGTTCTGCTAGCTCTTTTACTAGCGGAGGAGCCCGGCTTTCTTCTTCGTTGTCTCCGCCACCATCCAGGGGTCTTCTTCAGACTTCGGGGTTCTTGTCCCCCTCTTCGAGAGTCTTGTCCTCCTCTTCGGTTCTTCTTGCCGGGCCTCTGCTATCTTCTTATAGCTCTTTTACTAGCGGTGGCCCAGTTTTCTGTCGCTGCCTTCTTCTCTTCTTCAGACCTCTGGGGTCTTGTCCCCCTCTTCGGGGGTCTTGTCCCCCTGTTCGGTTCTTCTTGCCGGGCCTCCGCTATCTTCTTATAGCGGTGGCTCGTTCGGAAAGTCTGGCGGACCTCCGCTGCAAAGTCCGGCGGACTAGGTCCGCCGTACTAAGTCCACCGGAGAGTCTGATCGTTTGTACGTGGCATGACAGTTCTGTTATAAAACTTTGCAAATGAACAATCTTACTTCATGAATTTAAAACAAAATGTATTCTGCTATAATTCTTTGGTGAAAAACAAAACAAAAACAAGTGTATAATATTTAGATATTTAGGCTGTGTGAAAAGTTATAGAGTCTACAAACCATGGTATATACTGTATACTGTATATTTGAAATTTATTAACGCTGCCTATCTGCATGTCTGCTTAATTTCTCAAGGCCCTAAAATGGCAAGAAAGTGCAAACGCCCCCAAAATGACAAAATTTGGGAAACAGCAATTTAATTAGTAAAGAACTGTTTTGTGCTAGACTAGAACCATGTTGAACAGACAAATGGCAGAATAACTTAATATTTAAAGACAGTTGTGAACAAAAGGGAGTGGATCAAAAGAAGTGAAGAAGGTTGCAAAGAAGGGGGACAATTAAGAGGAGATTGGGGTAAACCAGGACCAGGCTGTTCAGAATGGGTGCCCATGGATGAGAATTGTTCTGAAAGATCGGACTGACAATTATTTTGCTGATTTATTTTTACAGAAACATGCAGAGTTCCAAATGCTAAGCACGTATTGTTATGCACTCTGCAACACAGCCCTGTTGTACCTCACTAAATATCTGGCAACAAAACATTCTAAATTGTGAGCCCAGAGATAATTACAGAAGTCAAGAAGAGCTTCCAAACATGGATTTTACTGCAATTTGGGGCTCTAGTATAGATATTCCTCTCACTTCCTGTGCTGGTGACAACATTTAACCAAACTGGAAGTACGTGAAAATCTCAGCAACACAGAAATAAAAAAGTTTTTTTTTTGAGGGGTGGGGGGACCCATGTCAGCCTTTTGTTGTTGGCTGTGTGTCTGTTATGTAGCTAACATATCATATTTTCTCTTGAGATTGAATCATGCAAACAAAACAAAAAAAGTAAATGAGCATAAAATAGGAACAGTGATTGGACATTATGACTAACCTCTAAATTTGTTCTTTTCCTGTGTAAATGAATCAGTCCTTTGCTGCTTAACATAGAAGTAACGTCATCTATAACCAATAGCATCATCTACAGTCAGAAATAGGACAATGCATTCTATATCATTTAGGATTGATCGACTAATCTGAGAGCACAAATTGGTTCCTAGGACCTTAAAGTGGGATTCCGCTCTTTTTTTATTTTTTTCTTACCTATCTCACTGGTGGGTGAGTGCTAGCTTCGATTGGCATCCACGTCCGGCGTTTATTTGACCCCCGGCGCGACGAATCTTTTCTTCAGGATGACTTATAAAAACCTACTCTGGCATTTTCCATTTTAACTGTGGGCGTCTGAAGCCCACAGGCATTTACTTCCTGGTATATGATGACGTCTGGCTCCCAGCATGCTCCGCTCCATCTTGCACATGCTCAGTGAGAGCAGTGACAAGGAAAGAAAAACTCCAGGAAGTTCCCGCCCCGTTGTCAAGGCAACGAAAACCACACAGCACAGAGAACAAAGAATGAATGAAAACGAACCACAGAAGCAATCACAATTCAAAATAGGAACGTCGACTCTTGAACTCGGAGGAAAATCTAACATCTGCTCAACCAATTTGATTTTCTATCTAAAAGGTATAGTGTCTTTACTTATTGATTTATATATATATAGAGAGAGAGAGAGAGAGAGACAGAGAGACAGAGATAGAGACAGAGAGCCATGTGTTTGTTTGTTTTTTTATCTTTCTCTTTCTCTCTCTCTCTCTTTATATATACATATATACATATATATATATATATTTTAGATATAAAATTAAATATCATTATTATTTTTTTTATATATATTGTATAGCTAAGTAGTCTAATTAAATGTTATGCTCAATATATTTTAATATATCGTTCTATTCTTTACATTTTGTATGTAATTTTATTACTGCTTTCCTATTTTTTGTGTGTGTATATGTATATGTATAGTTAATTGTTCTATTTATTTCTATATGTAATCTCGCTGCACCTCAATATCTCATTATAATTGTGTGTGTGTATATAATATCTATATATATATATATATATATATATATATATATATATATATATATATATATATTGTGTGTGTATATATAAAATATCTATATATATATGTGGGTGCGTGTGTATGTGTGTGTGTGTGTGTATATATATGTATATGTATATATATATATATATATATATATATATCTGTGTGTATGTGTATAGATATAGATATAGAGAGATAGAGAGAGAGAGAGAGAGAGAGAGAAAGAGATCTGTTTATTTTTTAATGTTTTTTTATAATCTATATATATATATACATATACTTAGATATTTATATATATATATATCAATATCTATAAAATTAAATATATATATATATATATATATATATATATATATATATATATAATGTGTTTGGAGATATAGGTATATGGCGTGATAGAAAATATATATATTTTCTTCATAATTTTCTATGGAACTGCTCAAGCTTATCGCTACGGCCTACATTCTATTTTAATTTGTATTGGTCTAAAAATTTTATATATCTATATATATATCTATATATATATTTCTAATAATAAATTTTTTCTTGTTATTTCATTAAAAAAAATTTGACGTAAAGAACATCACCTTTCAAGTAGTGTGAAATGGTAAGTCCATTTCTATTTAGATTGTCATATATAATTATGTTATGGTGATATTTTTTGAAGTTGACTTGTATTATTTTTTTTTTTAAGGAAAATACTGAAGTTCCATCAGGATCCAGAACAAGGAGTTATAGTTCTCTCACTCAAGAGGAAAGGGTAATTCAGATAGAATATTGTTTATATTATACTTTTATTTCAGTTGTATCTCTACACATGTCTGGATGTGTATAATGATAGACCAAATTTTATAGAATAATCACTTATTTCATATTTTTATTACCCATAAATATTAGCAATAAAATTAATAATTTTTCTATTTTGTTTAATTTTGTCTTTTATTTATTGCTTTTGTATACACTCTTTGTTGTAATTTTTGTAATTTTTTAATGTTTATTTTAGAAAACTAAATAGTTCTTATTTTTCAAAATTGTATTTTTAATTTTTACGTATGCTTTTATATTATGCTAATGTGTTTATTTTTTTTATATTTTTTTAAGAGAAATATGATGATTGAACAACTGTTGGCAAGGTATCCCGACACAGAACACGATCCGGCCTTTCCCAATAATCCCCGGATAATAAGTACCCCTGACGATTCAAAAACAAGCCAAGCTGAAGATACCCCTGAAGACCGTATTGGCAACACTCACTGGTGTCATTGTGAGTGTTGCATACCAATGGCCACGCAAATAGAATCTGTGTGTTGCCGGGAAATACACCAGGTTGAGGGATGCATCCCTGAGGGCGGGAAATGTATCACCTGTGCGGATATGTTCATTTCCCAAATTGCGACGCAAGAACATGTTCAACTCACATCCCTGGCCATGCATCTTGATGAATTACCTGTCGTGGATGCCAACAACAATCGGTAATTATTTTCATTTGTAATCAATACATAACAAATACACTATGGTTTCTTTGGCCTTTTTTTAATTATAATTTTATTTTATTTTCAGGCGATTACGGAAGACAGCCTACCGACTATTCATGGCATGGATTTACGGATATTTAGGGAAGGGTAATCGGAGAGTAATTCTGTCCTGCGCTGTTAAAGTAGTTAGAGATGTTTTTCCAGATCCGAATGGTTCGTATGTGGGTTTTTTATATTCAGATGACTACGATGCCTCTGAGATGGCATTTCATTAAAGTTTTTTTTTTTGTTTTTGTTTATTGAATTATAATATATTTTTGGTTATTGTTTTTAATTGTATTATCTTTGTTTTAATAAATCATATTTCATTAAGATGATGGTTTTTGTATTTTTTTTCCACTGAATTGTATGTACACATTGCACAAACTGTGTATGTTTACTAATAATACACATGAAGCTGTAAGTAGAATTCAAAGCGTTTTATTAAATAAATAAAATAAAATAGAATATATATCTATATTAACAATATATTAAACATTATGTCCCTTACCAAACAAACAAAACTTTATTACTATTTACTTTTCAAAAAAGGAGCAAACTTATCACAACGACCGTTTCAATTATCAAAGTTGAGGAAAACGTGTCATATACTCCCTTACTGCAGTACTGGTATCCGGCCTTTCTATCGGAGCTATATTTTTCGGCATATCTGGATTTTTGGGTTTCCACGAGGTGATTAGCGTCCCCTCAACAATGCTAATCATTTTAGAAAGCAGATGGAAGGCATGTTCATTCTCCATTTTTTTGAAGAGTTTACGGACAATCCATTTCTTTCTTCCTCGTGGAAACTCCAGACTTTTTCTTTCGACCGAAACAACTTCTCCTTTTTCATCTATTTTTTTTATCACAGCGGGGTTGCGTATCACATTATGATTATGGCATAATGCTGCCAATTTAGTTCTAGCTTCCATGGAATCAAATTTATAATGAATTCGCTTGGGGCGATATTTTAACATCATACTGTGATACGTTTCAATTACCCCGGTTTGACAAAAAAAAGTTAGATGTTTCATGTCCTTTTCCAATTGTGCATCTAGAACGATTGTGGACAATGCAACAAATGCAGGTGTATTTTTGATTAACCAGGGAACAGACGGAGATTCCTCGTTGATCTCATCATGTAAGCATTTGTGCTCGACGTTTCCAATTGTCCATACATGAACATTAACAACGTGGTGTAGTACAGATTGCCAACGTTCTTTTAAAAAGGTCTCGTTACCTTTACAATGTCTACTACACCAGTAGAAATGAGTCAGTATGGATGGCACCCACGGCAATAGTGCACGATGTATTTTTTTTTTGGAAATTTGAACCAATTTTCGTTTTAAATTTTTAACGTAATGCCAAATGTCGAATTGATGATTTAAATTTTTATATTTATCGTTTGTTGACAGTAATTTTCGAATGCCAGTGTGTCGATCTGTTCCCACAAATTGAATATCCAAATTTTGGTCAATTATGCGATCTAAACATTTGGTAAATCCAAACTTCTCCATAGCAACGGATGAAGTTGTTTGTGACACCTGCACTAATTCAAAGTCCACAATTTTCTTGGAAAAGAGATCCATGAAAGTGTAAGTGGAGTATTTGGCAGAAAAACCAGGACTGTCACATTGACCATCCCCAACAAGAAAAACTGGTTTTTCTGTCAAATCATTAATCACATTTGATCTATTCTCTTGCCAACTGTGATCAATAGCTTTAAAGATGTATTGATTTTGGGCTCGGTTGTAGGAAGAATTGCCAAACATCTGTATGCCACATAAATCAAACATTTCTCTAAGTTTGGCATAGCTTCCTCCACTTACACATAAGGCCCCAGCAAGCAGGATGTTACCCACTGCATATTGTTTGCTTTTCGGTTGGCTCTCCCACAACTTCAATCTGTGTGAATTGCCACATGTTGAATATGCTGTCACCATCGTACCTACAATTTGTTTTACAATTTTATGTATACGTGAATGACAATCAGTGTCAGGGCAACGCATATTGTAGAGGAGTTTGTCCAGGCAACTCTCGAAAACTATGTATTTTTTTTCTTTTACCCAATCTAGTGGGTGAGGAATGAGTTCTTCTGGTTCTGTTTCGTCTACACTTTCACAAATACTCAGATCACTTTTTTGTGGCGTTTCACATTGTGATACATGAAAACTTGGGTCTTCTGCATACGCCAATTTTCTCCTTTTTGGAGCAACCTCAGGAGTTTCTATATAACGAATTAGTGATGTCTTTGTTTGCTGAGGTATTTGTGAAGGTGTGGACGAGACAGATGAGGGAGATAAAGGGGTCACTGCTATTATTTCCGATGTTGGAGGTTGACGTTCGGGTGTTGACCTGAACAGCGGTGTCATTGAACACATTGAATATGCATGATCCAATGACAGCGCTCGTGGACTTGCTACCTTAGAATAAATGCCTTCGGATTCATTTATGGTTACTTCTAATGGTTCTGTCTGGGTTTCAGCATCCTGTGTAGTGACAATCGAACAGTGAGAGCATTTACTCATGACATGGGTAATAGCTGAACTTCCTTCTACTAATAAACCTTTTTTTCTCAAATTGTCTAATCGGTTTTGCCATTTATTACCACGATGTGTTTGGCCAGGCAATTCACTGAAAATAGTTGGTACCGATTCTGGTATCAGTTTTCTGACACTTCCCTCCACATGGAAACAGTGACTTTCGAAGTGCACTGAACACAGTCGATAAACATTTTTGTGCAAATCTGCTTTTATAAGAGCGATATATTGATGGATCATTCTCGGCTCCATGCCAGCATTTTCAAGCCAAACTTGAATTTGCTGCTCCTCTGCCGGAAATGAATGGTAGCTGATGTTCTCAATTTTTGGTTTTGCAGTGCTGTAGTTTTTGCAATTTTTGGCGAAGCAGGCCGGCATTTCTAATGAATACATAAGATGATTCGGTTAGTGAAAACATAATATTTCATACATGTTGAATATTGTGAAAAAAAGAAAAAAAATTAATAATTGGTACGAAAAAAATCCCCAAAAAAAAATTGGACAAAAATTAAAACAAAGGTACCCGAAGGGCAAAGAAATGGGGTATTTTTTGTGTTTAAATAAATTGCATATCACCAATAAAGTGATTTCATATAAATAATTAAACAGAAATTAACACAAGCTCTTATTGAATTAGTTCTAGAGACTAGCAGTCCAAGTAATATTTTTAAAGGACAATAGTATATATTAGAAAATAAAAAACAAAGACAACTAAATAATATTCAAATCTTTATTTTATTTAAAATAAAAATGAAAAGGTACATTAATGAAAAGGTCTTGAACAAACATTAGAAGTATTATACAAAATCAAGATATACAATCATAAACAAACAATTTATGTTTTTGAAGGAGTACAAAAACAATTGTCACAATAAAATGCAGAGAGAGAGAGTGATGCTAAGGTGAAGGATAATGATGGAGGAAGGGAGAATGAGGAGTGAAAGAGACAACTAGCGAGAGTAGAGAGGAAAGAGAAAAGAGTTATTAAAGGAGAGAGAAAGAGATAGATGTAGAGAGAAGAGAGTGGGTGAGAGAGAGAGAGAGAGAAAAGAGAAAGAGATAAATAGGGAGGGATGGGGTTGGTTTAAAGAGAGAGAGAGAGAGAAAGGATGAAGAAGAAGAAGATAGAGATAAATAGGGAGGGATGGGGTTGGTTTAGAGAGAGAGAGCGCGCGGAAGAATAAGAATAAAAAAAAGGAGGAGAGGTAAAAAAGGAAGAAGAAGAATAAGAAGATGATGAGAAAGAAAGAAAGAGAGAGAGAGAGGAGAAGGAAAGAAAGAGAGAGAGAGAGGAGAAGGAGAGAGAGAGGAGAAGGAGAGAAAGAGAGAGAGAGAGGAGAAGGAGAGAAAGAGAGAGAGAGAGGAGAAGGAGAGAAAGAGAGAGAGAAGAGGAGAAGGAGAGAAAGAGAGAGAGAGAGGAGAAGGAGAGAGAGAGAGGAGAAGGAGAGAGAGAGAGAGGAGAAGGAGAGAGAGGAGAAGGAGAGAGAGGAGAAGGAGAAGGAGAGAGAGAGAGAGGAGAAGGAGAGAGAGAGAGAGGGGGGGGAGAAGAAGAA